>NW_019213260.1:450753-580977 GCF_002532875.2 Varroa jacobsoni | reverse complement strand
CCCAAAACGAAATTTCATCGAATTGTAACTGCCTCTTTAGCTATTTATCTGGAAAAAATATTCGTAGAATTTTCAGTGATATAGCCATATGCCAGACGTGTTTTGTTTCGAAGGGAGTCGCTTTTCTTGGTTCTAACATGCATTATTCGGTCAAATTTGACCGCATGGCATGGTTTACATACAGCAGCTACCGTCTGTTGCGATTTTAGCTACTGTGGACTGTGTGGGAAAACAGCTAGCTTGCTTGCTTTCCATCGCTTGTAAATGGTTAACTGAATTATAGAGGTGCACATCGATTCTATGAAATTGCCTGCACGTCTACCACTGTAGCACAGAATCGAAATCGCAACAATCCCGACTTCCTTATTTTTACCCTAATCAGAAAATATCAGGCGTGCTCCCTACGAATTTATTCGATCTTTTGTTAGATTTTATAAATATATTACTAGCGCAGGAACACGATGTTTCAAAGAGTATCAGGAAGGCTTATATTCTGAAAGCGCTAACATTTAGCCACCACGACACAATACGGTGATCGGGGTTTTATGCAAAACTGACTGTTTGTTTATTCATTTACATATGCTTACCCTTCGCAAAGCATCAAACGACTTTGCTAGAACCGGGATTGCACCAACGCTGACTTCCGCATATCTACGCAGTACGAACCAGGTATGAGTCAGTCAGAAGACATCCGGTGGATCCTTGTATGATGGATATGATTTCGCTTTATATATACATAACAATACCGCATATAACTGATTAGCTTTTTTTCGTTGCTAGAATTGTTCAATACCCGTCACTAAACATTCCTGTACGCGTATCTGACCGTATTCGTGCCGTGAAGACTTCAAAGTGTCTTGTGTTGATGTGTTTGTAGCTGTTTTGCTTAGGACAGACGTTACTGCTCTAGGTAAATGTTAAGATGAGCTTTACGGTGAAGCAGATGTGTGATGTACAAAGATACGACCTTACGTGTATCACAGTGCCTACACTGCAATATAGGCTGCTTGGCGTGCGAACCTTAAGAATAAGTGCAAGTGCTTTGACCTAATTATAATAATAACAGTAACCCGTTTATTTTCAGTTACAATGAAAGTGAATGAAAGTGGTTAACAATCAAGTTGAAATATAATAATTATTAACAACCCTCGAGTGTAAAGGGTAACGATGAGGCGACTGATGAAACTTGAGCTATGCTCAGAAAAAATGGTAGCAACGAATAGCTAGCAAAGATCAACATTATCTAAATACAGTTTGGTGATTACAGATTTATTAGTAGCTTTATGGAGGTTCCCATAAAGGCATTATAAAGTGTAAGTAAAAGTATGTATTAGATTTCTTGTCCCGAGAACGACCTGTTCTCAGAGCAATGCTCCAGTCCTGCTTCTAGCTGTCCAAAAAGGGCACATTTTTAAATAAGTCATAATAGAAGCAAACATATTTTTGCTAAAACCATGACTGAATAAAGACAAAGCGTATTTTTGTAATGCCTTGTAGACTCATTACGGCTAGAAGGGCACTTCGTGAACATATGCTTTACGGAGGTATCTACAAATTTTTATAGATGATCATCCACCATTTTGTAAAAAACACACGATGCATTGTCAGAGACAGCCCGTGTCTTACTAAACAAGTCGGATCTGCATAGTATTGAAGTGTTTTACGTTGTTGCAAATCTTTGCACTTCGAGGTCTTTATAAATACAAAAAATACTTAGTTCCTCTTTGCTGTCAATTTTTAAGATTCATTTAGACATATTTTTGAAATTCTTTCTTGACATCACATTTATAACCAATAAGTTGATTACTACAAATAGCTTCTTCATTTTGGTGACATGAATGCGATGCTGAGTTGGCTAATCGATCACCTAGGCAATTGATACGGAATCACTGAATTTGGCATTCGGCGGGGATAAGATAAAGAAGTAGGTCAGCCATGTCCACACATCCTTTACGTATGTCCCTTTGGTATTGTTAGCGTTATTTTTCTCTTGGGAAACATGTTTTCCTTCTTTGTTAGGCCTCTTATAACCTGATATCTCAGAACCGTCATTTCGCGTGCAAATTCATATTATTTGCATCCTTCACGTCTGCATCTTTAACTAGTTTCAGGTTGTTTTTTCCTTCCCCCACTTCAATAGAACTGCACGTCAAAAAATTAGTGACTTGCACATGAATGCTCACTATTTTTTCATACTGCGGGAAAGATTTCGATAAAAATATTCTTCACGAATGTTCAAACTGGAACACGCGACTAATGTAAAACTGCTTATGATACCAGGCGGGCTACTTCAGTATCTGTATCACCCGAAGACCAACCATTTATATGGAGCAATTGCAATATTTTTATGGGACGCCATCAATAGATCAGTCCCCTAAGGGACCAACAATAACCGTGTTGTGAATAGATTAGGAAGTTCGTCATTTATTATTATTATTTATTATTATCATTATAAATCGCTTTCGAAGAAGGCATTTTCAGCCAAATTGTTTTTTTTTTTGAATATCCTCTAAATTGCTGCGCTTTAGGTATAGCATCAATAACTTGCCCCCACTAGAACTATGCGCCGGAAGGTTTCTGTGTAGAACTTTCACAGTCAGCTAAAAGCTTGGCACCTTTAGGCTGTTGCTCACGCGTAAAAAGGAACCGTGCGCCAATTTAGGGATGACATTTTTCGGCCCAAGAAGTTTGCCTCGAGTTTAGAGCTATGTACATCAGTGTGATAATTGCCATCCAAAAATACGCGGCAGCGCAGTTTCGCCCGTCAATCTGGCCGCCTACCACTTCGGTAAAACGAAGCTACTTCTGAGAATGAGTGTTAGAGTTACAACACGATTATTGCACTCATTACCGATATTTTCCTATTTATTATACATTTCTCGGCTATAATCCTTCTAGAAAAAAGGTTTAACCGGGTCGGTGTTGCTGGACCTATCTAGGTTTTTACAACAGGTTTATAGAACGGTATGACAATCATAAAAGCAACCGCTAACTCAATTTATCTCTCCTTGTCTACAGTGCCGGGGTCATAAACCAAATCGACGTTACGAGACGCCTAATGCGACATCAGGATGTCCCGCCTGATAAGCGCGGTCGACGTGTAATGAATAATATATGCGATATAGTTCTCAGAATAAAAGTGGTAAATGGAAGAACTTCAAATTTACTTTCTGGCTATCACACACATATTGATCAACTACGCTGTGATAATTTTTGTAAAATTTGAAATTGAAAAAATGGTCAGTCGCTTCAGAATTTTTATGAGCCTCGATGCGTATCTAGGTTTGCCTATTTTTTCACGATCTCGATACCTTCTATAATTCGTTAAGGACTGGTTATGCAAATATAGGCCGGGAAATAATATCCTTCTTTCGGAATAACTGCTATAAGATGCATAAAACGGTGAATTTTCTAATTGCTATTGTTTTTTGGTTAATCACGAATAGAATAGATTTCAGACTTGCTTTCCATAGTGCAAAATCTAGGTTAGATCGAACTATCGAAAATAGTAACAACAGACAAAAGTCTTATTTCATCAGTGAATATACCTTCAGATTACCAATAAACATTTATTTCAGACAGTCTTATGCAAACGTTTACAGCACATTCTTTCAACAAGTGCATTGTTAGAAAGATACTTTTCTTGAATGAAAACTTCTAGCTATGTAGCACAGGTGTCATCATTTCAATATCTAATGCTCTTGGTTTTTAGTCAAGCATAAGAAAAGCCACCGGATGTTGACACAGTAAGATAGGTGCGATAGACTTAATTCAAGCTATAAAAGCAAAATCCTCAATAAACAATAGTAGAAAACTGTAAAAGCATCTGATGCTTGAATAAATCTCTATCGAAACGAAAACAATGTTTGTGCCAATATATTAAAAATGACTTGAAATATGTCTATTATGGCAACAACATCCTATGCGCTTTGAGACTATTGCCACATTATTTCCTCACACCCTTGAGGAGCTTATCAGTTCCTTTATATTGTCCGCTTCGATCAACTTTTATTACTGTTTTATTCTCATATTCAGATAACCTCTTCTTTATACACGTTCCATCCTTTGAACTAATTACACTTTACTTAAAAGATACGTTCTGTGAGACCAGTGTGGTCAACTTCCGTATTGAACTTCTGGGCACCCCTTGCGGTGCGAAGCAGCCTCATTGTTCCAAATTAAGCAGATTTCTCTGCGGAAAGATACATATAAGCACAAATTTTTGATTTAGGCGCATTGGCATTCCAGTCTGCATATATACGTGTCATTTTCAATAATATTTCGTCGAAAGTTACTGTCTGCGCGAACTGTAAGAACGTTATCATTACAGCCATCTACAAAAACATAAACCATTATTAAGGTCTCATCCGCAAGAAACAATTTGTTTACCGGCGTGAGCTGGATCCAACAAGTCATGATTTTAACGCCAAGGTGATTGAGTGTCCCTCGTAAATCTTTTAATTCTCTTTGAGTCGTTTGGTTTTGATTCCAAGCCCCCATTAAAAAAGCTATCCGTGAAGCGTAAGCTAAACGTTCCACCAGCTACAGAGCAGAACCTCACGTACTCTAATCGCAGCTTTGTACACCGGCGTAACCTTCGTGCTTGAATTAATAATGAAAAGTGTGATTATTGCCAAGGGTAAGTTGCAGCGCAAATGGACAGAATCATCCGTTAATCCGCCGACCCACCGTTTCGGTGAAACAAATCCAAGTTACTTCGCGGGTCGGTGTCGGAGACGAGGCATTTACTGCACTCATTTTCGACATTTTTTTCGTCAGATGAAGAAGAAACTTTTGGTAGTCTATCATGTCCCTTTATTTATGTTTTACACACTTGTTTATCACTTACCAGTATCAAAGAGAGGACAAAAAGCAAAGGCGTATGTGACGGGCCAAGCTTCTTAAATGGTAAATTATGAAGTGCCTAAAGGCTTCCCCCTGGGTGTGCATCTTCGCGTAAATGGCCCTCGTAACCTGTACGAAAATGCAAATATCATTTGCTTTTATAACAAGATTGATAAAAGAACTAAAAAAAATTGAACTTAAAAAGCTTGTCGTTGTTTCATTTAGTCTTCCTCCAACATGTAACTGTTTTCTGTTAAATAAAATTAATCGGTATTTTTTTTCATTCCTTAAAAATTCCAAATACTAGAATAACTCTTGAGAAAACAAGTTCTGCACTAAATACAGTGCACAGAAACATTTTCCACCACTGACTAAATAGTTTAATATTTATATGAAAGCTCTTACTTATAGTACGTGATACTGATTTATGCCATACGTTTATTAATAACTGGAGAAATTAAAAAATAAGCACAGAAACGTATTTGATCTGCACCAAATAGCTATCAACAAAAAAAGCAGTAGTAGTTCTTCAACCATCAATACATACGTCCCGTACTAGATTCTCTATAATTCTAAATACTTACTGTAAAGACAGTGCGGACAAAAGCAGTCGCCTTATCTGCACTTTGATCAGTTAGATTAGCTATTTAATTCATTCTAAACTATTATTTTTACTAGTATTATATTAAACTGTTATTTATCTATTTAATCAATTACCAATATTCTTACTTACCTAACTATATATTGGCATCGGAAACACCGCGCAAATATGTATACGTGTATGTATGCGTGGACTTACTTAAATAGAATTAATATGATTTGCCCTCAAAAAAAAAAGGCTTAATGAACTTACCGCGCGTTGCAAGGGTCGGTCGAGTTAAAAAAATACAATTTATGTTGATAATGGTAACTGAGTAGTCTAACATGTGGTAAATTAAATGTTTACATGGATTGTAAACTTGACTTTTGGAGAAATTAATAGAAAAGCATTTTGAGCTAAAAATAACGTAAAAAATACTATATTGATAATCAAGAACCAATCGGAGTGCAACGTGTTAGGCCTTAATCTCAGCTATAGGATGCTACATAGGGTTAGCAAATGTTTGCCTATTGCCGCTTGAAACAATGCCTAACCTCTCAAATATCGTCTATAAAACTTCAAAGGTTTATACAAGATTAGCAAGAGACAAGAAGCATCGTCGACGAACTTATGTGCATTGCGCTGCTTATAACCCGGATATAATCAAAGTGTACGTAATATATATATATATTTATTTTTTGGAGATACTCTCTGCTACCGAATTAATTACTCTTGAGAAACTTAAACTTCTAACTGTACGCTTTCAAGTGAGGTTTTCTTATTAACTACAAGAGAATCAGACATATAAGTAAATATTATTAAAACTAATGCAAAATACGTTTTTGCCTGATGCGCTCGGCTTAAAACGCTAACCTAAACTTTGTTTTTCTTTGTGATTGTTTGTGTAATAAATAAAGCATTGTATACTGTTAGGGTTACTTAAGTTCCACACGTTCAATATAGGCTCGTTCGTTTAAAGAACAACATTTAGCAGCCAAAAATGCAACTTCTATCTTTTTACTTCTATTTTTCCCGGATATACTACTACAGATATGTAAAATGAGGAAAGGTCATATTGACAGTCAACGGCATTTTCTGATGCCAGTAGAATTTTGACGCCAATTTATTTTAGAGTGGCTGCTTCAAAGACCAGCAGGAAGTAGTAACTCTTTGCTGCGAGTTATTGGGCTGGAATGTCCGTTTTGGCCTGCCGGGCATAGTGCAGTAATAAGCTAGCTCAATTACGATATCGATTGGTCAGAGAAACGTGTTCATTGTTCTACTAACTTGGGATACATCTCGATATCGACCTATATTCCAGCTATGTCTGTTGAAAAGAATTATGGTGTGTGACATCTAAAGTTTAATGAACTCACTAGTCACGAAAACGGTTCTGATCGACGGTTTTAGCGAGCATATGAAAGTTTGTTATAGGAGCAGAAATATTGTAAAGACCCGCTGGAGATACTGCCATTTCCATAAAAATCTAAAATCGCTAAAAGCAGAATTTTGTCAATATTTATTGAGCGATGTTATGCCTAATAAAATTTTCACCAAGCAACAGTTAGTGACTCCAAGGATTTTCTAGAAGCTCTCTACAATCAATCCTTTGCGTAACAATGCTAGTCTTCCCCAAGCCATTATGAAGCGCTATAAATTAGTAGACTTCAAAACTCAAACTGAATGGATTAACTCGGAATCCAGGGAAACAACAGGGCCAATAGGATTTCCCTATAACAACCTCAACTGAGCCTTCACGCCGTGTAAGCCACGGAAAAGTTAGTATTTGCCATCTGCGATGTCAGTGAGGTAACTCACTAACAGCATGCTAAATCCAATCAAGATAAATAGACGTTGGCGATGGCAAAAGTAGCTCCAGCTGGTATAATGAGCCAGTTTTACGATCTGGAAATATGCGCAAAACACTTTTTATGCAAATCTTTTTGTAAGAGATTCATGTATGCCTCGCAAAAAGGTTTACGTGCGAAGACGCTAAGGATTACGATGGACACGAGCTTCTACGATGCTAAAGATAGCAAAAAACACCATCAATGCCAAAAAACACACGTGGACAGTATGTGCTGCGTAGCGTGAACGGGAACTGTCTGCACAAGGGTACAATGGAAATATCCCTACTTGTTAAAGACTGAATGATATATGGGTCTTTAAACAGTCAGGTTTGTTTCATTCTGGAAGTCAGCTGACTGAAGCAATGCTATCAGAATTCCGGGTGTGAAAATCTGCAGCATTTCAATTAATCCGAATACCTAAACAAGTTCAGTGGGAATTAAGTGCTATGTATAACAATGTTCTACGAAAGACAGGTATATGTAGCCAAGACTGCGAGCACCTTTACGGAAAGTAATTTGAATATGTCATATACGCCAGACTCGAACCATACGCAAGTGGCTTCATATACATAGTGATACAAATATAATATAATATAGTACACATGCATAAATTGTTCACGAATTGAGTGTAATCTAGTGGTTAATAGTTTTCATAACGTGAATAAATATGGCGAAACCTCAACCAATTTCGCGTATGCTTTTGATCTACAATGTGAGACATTGACATCAATGTTTCCTTAAGTGATAGATCCCTGTTTAAAAATAAAACAAGTTACAAAATTAGTACTCGTTTATTGGCCTTTAAGACAGAAATTATAGACGTGAACACTCGCAGCAGTCACATGTATTATCTATATACATAAAATACGACATCCGTCTTCTAGTCGTTATTATTATTGGTATTATTATTATTAGTGTTTTCCTTTAGGGTTTTTTGAAGTTGTTTTACAAAGGCCTTCAAACCTATTCACAAAGCCATGCACATAGCTCGCCTAGACAAACCGATCAATATACAGTTTTAGTTTGTATTACATGTTTTGTACATACAGTGGTAACTTCAAGCAACGGTTTCCTTTCCGATGTACTTATATCTCCGTATATAAAGGGCGAATATGTGCAATGTAAAACGAAGATTTCACATATGGTCAAAGCATCTCACGTATGTCACACCAGTCCTCATCGTTGATTAATCCGGGTAGAAAAAATTTTTAGTGTCCAACCGTAACAGCAGTTTCCTCTTCTCCGTGAAGTGCTTGCTGGATCGTTGTTCCTGGGTGTAGGAAGACCTGATGCAATATCACAAACATATAGTTAGACCAAGGTGTATTACTTAACGTTTCCAGTGTGCATTGTTAATAGTTTAGTCCTTTGATAAATGGTCTTCATCGATCGATCTTAGATAACCTCTATGTAGGTTTATGCAACATCTGATGCAAACCTGTATTACACAGTGATTTTTTGTAGCCACCTGCCACAAGAAACATTCAATAATAGCTAGAATTAGTTATTATCATAATAATAATTAGAATAAGGATTAGAACTACGCTAATATGCAGCTTCGATAAAAAAGTCGCAAAAACATACATTTGTTTTGCCAGCTTTCTCATCACGGTAGTCCATAAGACGTATGTATCGATATTATTATGTGATATTTTTCTAACCTGTTGACCATTAGGGAGAAAGATTGTCTGCGCAGCTGCGTGATGCTGTGTTTGTGGTGGGGCCGGGTTTTGGTGCTGAGCCGCTGCTGTTGCAGTTTGAGGAGTTCCAGCTGCTGTTGCCTGAAGGATGATTGGTTGACTAGCGGCTCCTCCATTACCAGTAACCCGAAGTAACTGAATTTGGCCTCCTGCGCCAAGCTGAGCCTGCAAAGGACTTAACTGTGAAAGCTGATCGCCGAGCACCTGCGATCAATGAGTTAAATTGCGTTAGCGTGAAATGCGTCGCTCCGGGTGGATTTGACTTTCTCTGGTACTGCTTTCTTTTTAGGTAAATTTTACCTAAAGTTACCATTCTTACTTACAGCAACTTATTTAGTTTTTTTTTTTTGAATAAACAAAAACTACCCAAAATACCACAAGTCATTTTTTGCTAAATACACTGAGTATCGATATTATTATAGAAAACCTGTTAGTACATAGATAACAAAAAATAATATTTTGAAATCGGTCTTTTTTAAGTATTCGACATCGAAGTAACTCATTAGCTATAAGTTTTTTTTATCGCACCTGTGCATTGGTAACATGTTGGACAATCTGTATCTGTTGAGGTTGTGCCTGAGCACCAGGAGTTGTTGTTTGTTGAAGTACCGGTGGCTGGAGTTGCTGAATTACCTGACCGTTCTGAACGAGGGCCGCTGTTTGGCCCCCATCAAGTGAGGCAACCTGAACCACCTTAATAGAATGAGCACAAATGGTAAATGAAGGTTAGATTTTCATTAATCATTTAGTTAACTTGGATGTAACTACCGAAATACATATCTTGACATGCACGAATCAAATTATCAAAAGTTACAGAGTTACACTCATATAAAAGCTCACTAATTATAACTTTATTTGCGATTAGCTCTCTCTATGGTAGAACTACGTCAACATAACCTTATTAGATTACCGTCTTTGTGCGTACATAACATCGTAAAAATACTGTAGCCATTATTTGCAATCAGTCATGTGGTTACTTAACGGATTAATCTAATTTCAAGCATACATTTGAAAACGACACCCCTATAAAATCGCAAAAAGGCACCTGAGGAGCGAGGAAGTTATGGGTAGGCTGAGGAGCAGCGATTTGTATCGTTTGCGGAGGTCCGCCCCCTTGCGGAAAAATCTGGATTTGCTGAGTAGGCCCCAACTGAGGAGCAGACGGAAGACCGCCTAACGTACCTTGTTGCGCCGCTAACTGAAGAAGGTATTGTACCTGCAAAAAGGTTACGACACTTGAAAAGAACTTAGAGAAACTGTGCTCAAGCATCAACTGAGCGACCAAAAACGTATTGTTTTGAAATACGTTTAAATACATAACTTTATTCGTATGCAAAGTGTTCAAAAGTGCCAAAGTGTGTCGGAGGCAAGCGGGTACAGGTACTTTACTTGTATTATTTACGCTATGTACGCAATTATGGAGGTAAAAATATTGTCCTTACCTGGTCAGTTGTTCCAACAGTTGTACTTTGATTCTGCGCCGTCGAGACAGTTTTAAGCACTTGCGGCTCAGCCTCTTTTAACGTTTGACTTTTCACCTGTATCATCAATAAAGATTGAAGAAACATCGACATAGGGTCTTTATAACTAATGACTAGGTTAATTAGGGCATTATATCTGGTTTTTCCACACAATACAGACTATCATCTTAAAAACTCCAAGTAATAATATGATTTTTTATATTTACCAAGAAGCTCATCAGACCAAGGGATGAATAAATGTTTGCTTGCGATGTAATATGTGCTTCCCATGATTTGGCATTCAATAATAAATAAACTAAGGTGGCGGCGTTAGATAAACAACGACGTAAATCTACCTGCAAATACACATACTAAGTCATCACTCCTGGAAACCAGAGTGGATACACGTGTTCTTTCTTGCGTTATAGTACTATCAGTAATTGGGGAGAGGCCAAATAAAAACAAACAACATAAATTAAAACACTGCTCAGTCTAACCTGTGCTGTTGATTGCTGCATAGTAGGACGCTGCTCCTCACGGGGCACGATATCAATTAAAAAGTCGAACATATCAAATTTTGATATCGCCATGGCAATATCGTTTCTGTAATAATCAAACGTAAGTAAAAACAAGCAGTTATGAGGATATTACGCAACAAATGACTTAAATAAGCGTCTGTATTATTCCAGTCACTACGTCCTTAAATAAGAAATTGAAGTCGCTCTTACGCTAATTATGTCGATGTATGGGGGCTACTACTGTATGTCAGATGATATGAAAAAGACAGGTAAGCATAATGAAGAATTCGCTAATAAGCAGAATTTAGTATGTTTTTTTTTCAATTTTTTTAAGATTGGAGCATTCGTATACCGACCCGCAATTGGCTCATGCTCATGTATTTTACGATAGCTCACCAGAACATGAATCCTACCCTAGCAAAATATCAAAACGTTTACAAGCCATACAGGGTTAGAGAAAACATTCGACTTTATTTATTCGCAATAGCAATTTACCTCTGTAATGTTCTTCTCTTATTATCCTCAGTGTGCACCCAGGCCCGGAGAGTGAGCTCCATAATAAATAACTCCGCAGCTTTCGCAAACAGGATCGGTGCTTCCGCGCTTATCATCTTTAGGAGAACAAAGAAAACCAGGACAGAAATAACGCGAATAAATTTCAACAATAAATTCAAGTATTCATTGCTGTGACTTACATACCTAATTTTTTAGCTGTATAACACGAGAAATTAGTGGCTCGAATCCCATCAGATAAAGACATAATGAGTGGTCCAAAAAGTATTGAAAATTCTTTTAGCTAGACGACTTCAATGTCGTCTCTGATAAAATCAGTCCTGTCGGGGTTATCTAAAGGCTGAGACTCGACAATGGTTGATGCGCGAAAATTGTTGGGATATCTTTAGGTAGAGTTAGGATAGAGCGCCTTATATATTAGTGAAATATCTACAAAAATTCACTATGTTTAATGATTTTATTACGATAAAGGCACAAATTCCGCCCAGATCTATAAAAAAAAACTCATGTTTATGATCAACATGCGATACCGGAGAAATGGCTCAAGCATGGTTGTGTCGCTTTCGTTCAGTATCAAAAAATACTTTTATTACGCAAAAAAATTGTTACTGCGAAAGTTGAGTGGCGCAAGAGTGAGTAGCCAACGCACCCCCAAGGAAGTAAAGCAAACAGTTTTTATTAATTTGAGGAAAGCAAACAAAATAATTTACTCGATTGCATTTTCATCTGCGAAATTCTGTAAAAATGCAACGGGATTGAGCCATTTCTCAAGCGGCTAACTAGGATGATAAAAAGTGGATCACAGGCAAAACAAATCATGGTCAAAGCGGAAAAAGCTCCAGAATTTGTGGCAAAACTCGGACTGGTGCCAGAGATTGTAGAGACAATGAAGGAAGGTAATACTAGGCCTTTGGTGGAATTGGGAGGAAATCGTGCAATATGAGCTGTTGCCGTCCGACAAACCGTAGGCAGCAACAGTAAGACAACAATTAACAAAATTACAACAAGTTATTGAAAAAAATCTATCGGATCTAGTGAACAGAAGAGGCGTCACCTTCCATCGTGACAGTGTACGACGAGATATTACTACAAAAATGATTTAAACTCTTCGATTAAAAAGGCGATTACCTACTATAGTAACATCGTTTTATAATACAAAAAATGCTTCAGTTCTAACTTGAAAGCCATCAGTATTTTTCAAGCAACATACGGACGTGAACAAAGGTGTTTTGCAACCCATGAACTACATTCGTTAATAGAAGTGGGAGATCTATTTAAAACAATTCTAGAAAGTACAGTAGCAGATTACATTTGCTCTGATTTGACAGATTTTTTCTATCACACCTGTCGTGAGCCGCTTATTAGTTGGCTGTCCTATTTTAAGTGGTCAGTGCTATTTATCAATTCCACCGGTCGTTTTAGCGGGTGTGTAAAATCCTGCTATTATAAATTAAGTATTTAGTCTGGGTAGCACTTACGAATTTATAAGTGTTGTAGCAAATAATAACTGATTTTCGTTTTTACTATAATTAATTTTCACTATAAGCTTTTCGGCTAATAATAAGCCAGGAACTTAAGTTTATATGAATACTAATTTTAAAGATAAAAATGTTACTTTCAAGGCGCGGCTTCTCAAGTTTGGCCTTAATAAAATTAATTCAAAGCTAAACTGAATAGACCAACTATCACATGGGTTGCAGTGCCAGATGCATTATCTCTGCACCGTCAATTAGAAAAAGACCTTTTTCTTGCAAGAACCAAAACGTATCGCTATTACCTCCTTTAAAATAAAAGCTTATTATTCGCGAAGTTATGGAAATAATTGAAAATATAATACGAGCAAGGGGTGCGACGGTAATTGTGCTGTTCATAGTGAATCGATAATAAAGACTCAGACGATTTAAAGAACTTATTAAAACTGCACTTTGAACTGAACGCAGGATGGATTCCTATGGGGACGATGCTTAGATTTGTGAATCCTGCGCGCAGCTTACCGTATCACCAGTAAATAGTGTACATTTCATCAATTATAAACCATAAACTTACAATAATGATTGCGCTGCGGAAAGTTACAAACTATTATATTTAAAAACCACAAACCTTTACATCTTCATCAAGTTTCATAATTTTCTTTATTCGTGCCAATGGGAGCTCAGGTGCTTTCGAATCAGCCTAAAACACAAATAGAGATAACTATATATAGTAAGCGTACACAATAGTCCCACCTATATTATACGAAACACATTTATGACTATCGCCTGGTAGACTGGGCCGGCTTACCAGGAGGCCTTACTAGCTAACCACGATATTATATTTTCTAATGACAGTAAGTTAGCACAAGCAGGATCTAGAAACTCTGATAAGTAATCCTTCGCTATAAGTTGACACCTCTCAATCTAAGTAGAACCATTTTTACCATTCCGGACGTGGGTCAATAAATTTTGAATGATTGTAAAGTGTGACATCATAGAGCGCTTCAATCTTATGTCGCTTTACATATCCCTAATTTTGTAATATGAGAAAAAGCATGATTTGAATCAATTCCAGGAGCTAATTCTTTCCTCACAATTAGTCTCTGGCAAACAATTTAAAAACAACACACAATTTTCTCTCGTTACCGTGCACTGTAAAACCGTCAAACGTTCTAGATTCGCGATTTTCCGAATATTAATACTCACATAGTTCATGCTGTGCATTTCGCTAATTGTGCGAGCAAAGAAGTTTTCCAGAAGGTCTTTTGCATGATTCGGATTCTCAAACTGCATCACCGACCCCGAAGGTTGGTTAAAATTTTGCTCCGTCATTGCTCCAGTATAATTTAAACCAGTTTGCTTGAATGCTGGACTGCAATTTCAAATACAACTTGTATCGAGCATAACTTCATAACTAATCCAGCTAGCCCGACTCGAGATGAGTTCCACTCAGAAATCCAATTCAGCGGAGATCGTCACTTTGTTCTAAAACAAGTTTAAAGTTATGACCACCAATAGAGCTTTCGCCACCGTCCTGCCACCTGTAAACACACAATAGTAAAAATTTGTGTCACAACAAAGCAAAAAGTTACTCACACATAACCTACCTAGTTTGAATATTTTGTGACGTTATGCTATGCTAGATCACTCGGTTTTTAAAACGACTTATTTTCACTTGATACATGATTGTGTTCGTCGAGACAAGATACTGCACGTATTAGATCGCTTATCTTTTCTATCGTAACCTTTATGTCTCCTCTTAATCTTTTACATTAAGGACAACAGGCTACGAAGCTCACAAATAAATTACAAAATATAAAGAAGCGATCTTTGTTTCTATTTTAACGAAAAGTGGAGGCTGAGTATTTATTCGGCTTCCGATACCTCGAAAGAGGCTTCCTCGCAAAAAAAAATTGCTACCATCATCCACGATACCATTCGACACAACATATAAATTCGACAAAATGAAGTATTTTAAATATTTATAATAACAAGATTAGCAAAAAACTAAGAAAATCATAACTTTTAGATATAGGCCTCATCCATGTGGTACAAGTGGCCAGTGAGCATGTTCTTGAGCGCATTGTCATGCTGACCACGAGCATATATCGCTAGTTCAAGTTAGAAAATAGCTTCTATGGCACACGATTACCATATCTCTTAACAGATCAGTTAGAGGTAAATTCAAATTAGATTAAGCGAGGCCCGTCTGGAATAATGCCTAACAATTAAAATACATGGGCTTCAGAGTACTCATGCATTTAGATAGTTTCTGTAATTAAATCTCTTAGCACACAAGTTAGGTATTTCACAATACAATAGAATGGATCATCGTTCGTACACCCAATTAAATATCTATGGTAGATACGATCCATATCTAACCAGTCATCATAAATTGTTTTTTAACGCCAATACAGTATCTTCATCAGCAGAGTCAGCGTGTAGATTTTCTAAGTGAAAACAGCAACACATTAGACCGTAGCAATGGGAACACAATTTATTTTTAAGGCAACAGAGGTTTCGGGATATTGTGGGCTTTCTTGGTGGATTCTCACCCATGGTTATGGTATAGATGTGAACTCGTTACTACACTGCTGCGCATCACAGAAATACCTTAGACAGATAGCTGATGCTTGCACTCGTGTCGTAAGCACATTGTGATGTGTAGACGTAAATACAGTACTACAGAACTTAATGCATGTACGTGTATCGACCTAAGCACCTAATCACCGTTGTCATTATATTCAGAAGGTATGTGCTTGTTCCTGCAGGTGCCACTAATATTGGTATTATAACTGTTATTTGCAATATCTACCAGGGCTAGATTTGCTCCAGCCGATCTAGGAAGGTCATATTCTTCTACTGGATTCTCGGAGGGACGTCTTCATGGTTCTCATATTGATTAAACGCCAGTCAATAGTTAAAATATCAGTTGTTTATTGCAACGAAATATTTTGTGAACACATTGTTTTCTCTATCTATAATTCCTCTATGGCTAGGAATTCATGGATAACCTGTTACTAACACTGGCATTATTACGCTTACTATCGTTAGCATAAGTACGTATTCAAGATTTTTATTCACCAACCAAAAACAGTCATCTTATTATTTTCATAACTCCACTGCAGTTTATTTGTCAAGGTGTTTATCATATAATACTTTATGACACTTATATAGCTTTTTGTCCCATCAAGTATTGAAATAGACAACTGGTCCACTAGATTGGTGAAGTCCAACATATGATAAAATATGTTCTTCTATTTAGCGGTACATATAAAGGTCAGGCTATTTCATTTGTCCAATCGGTCTTGGAGTTTGAAGACTAAAGAAACTTAATCTCCACCTTTCAATTTCCTTTAGGCATGCCCATTTATTATCTAGCGTTTCTAAGTGACGACTACAACAAGTTACATCAATCCGTAGAAATCAGAATTTGTGAATCATTTTCCGGCGCAATTTGGTATGGTGGTTCGAAGAATACATATGTATAATGCGTACCTAACACGTGTGCACGTAATCAAGTAACGTTGAACATACGCAGTTTTCTCCTCGGCATAAAACAGCCAGGCATACTTTCGACGAGGTTCCTCTAAAACTATCGCGGTTACTTATTAGTAACAGATGTTTAACACAGAATGACTGCGTCATTATAGAGATGTTTACAGCTCAAAAGCTGGAAACCGCGCCTGTGTTGGACTAAGCATGTCCACGAGGAAGAAAATCGTTCCTGCCATGCCCTCAAAGAGCGAATATGGTCGATCAGCTATCCGGCAGCCATGGGTCCCGTAAGCACAACAGAACTCGGCAAACCGGCATGCCTGATAAAGGTATTTCTGTTCACTAGTCAGTCGGTACACCCTCAAAAATGCATATGCGTTTCCGGCCACCCCATGACAAAGCCCGTAACCCTTCTTGAGCAACCCACGCTTCCAGATGACTTCTGAACACGACTTCGCCTCTTTTAGATACAGTTCTTCTCCAAATATTTCATAGGCCTTGGCAAATAGGTGTATGAATCCTGCAGCTCCATGACACCAGTGGACGAGTCTATCGGACGTTGAACCAAGTGATGAAGGATAATTTCCGGATGAATAACGAATCGTTATAAGATAGTCAATCGTTGCTTTGACTTTCGACATTTCTTCGGCAGACAAATATTGTTTAGCCTCCAATAGCATATACGTGATACCAGCTAGACCATGAGCTGCACCCAGATAGTAGCTGTCATGCCATTTGTACATAAGCGGAGTAGGTATTTTCATCTGTGAGGCCATTACCTCCCCAGACTCAATGACAGCTTGCACTACGCTTTTTATAAGCTTGGCATCTATTGAATGAGCAGCAATATGAGTTTCGATGAATAAGAGCGAATACAAATACCCGACACGTCCATAGAGGAGTTCATCTGGTTCACCAGTTTCCAATGACAGACAACCTGTAAACACAAAATTAGCTTATTAGAGATCGTCTTGGCTCAATATTATGTCATAATCCGCTTAAGCGCTATGCTATCTGAAAAAACGACCGAATTTTCATAGCGTCAAATAAATACGGGTTGACTCACTATCTTATTATTAATTTTATGACATACAAAAAGACGTCGGGAACTCGAAACTCTTAACCTCTAACTTCTAAGAGACAGAAATAAAATTTTTAAGTTTTTCGCTGATACGATCTTATGGCATTGAAGCGTTTCAAGGAAATCGCACATATATCTCCAGAGTAAGAGGGCACGAAGCGAAGGCTCTGAGTTCTTTTGACGATCTGTGCTATCGATGATTTTCTAAACAAAAATTTTAAGTCTGCTCCGAAGCCTCGTTGCTCATCGAGCCCGTGTCGCACGTTTTTAAGAATTTTGGAAGGGGAAAAATCTGACCTACTATAAAACAATTAAGGAACAATCGTTGACACGACTTGATCCGTTGACTTGTAATTCGATGTTTCATATAAACGATGATATGAGCATAGTAGGGTGAACTGTGCAGCATCCCACCAAGAAAATGGAGCCAGTAGTTTTTTGTTTCAATGAGAACTCCGAGGAAACTACAAAATCTCAAGTAAAGAGAAGTGTACATTCCTTTTAATCGATAATCTATTATCTTATTTCTAGCGTTTCGTACCTTTCTTTGCCTGTAAAAAAATTTGTTTCTTAAAATGAGTTTTATGATTACGGCAAACATTAAAAGCATTAATCTAATCAGTTACGTGGCATTTTAACATTATGATAAAAACATATGTTTAGATACTACTTGAATGAACTAAAAATACTTTGTCATTTCATAACGAAATCAAACATTATGAGAAAAACAATTATCGAATTTAAATAGCCGTGGAAAAGTAGACCGACGTACAAAATTTCACGGACGATGTTCACCTAAGATCTGCAAGCATGTGAAGACGACCATTATCGTACGTATAAGCTCAAGACATTGTAAATGAGTCTTTGGCCATGAAGGGCTGCCGTTCATTATCATAGTTTTCGTGGAGTGCTTAAATCGAGGAAAGCTACTGTCATGTTGATAAATCACAATAAACAGCTAACATATGGCATAGCCCTGTTTGCCTTTGACGCTTTTAAACCACAAATCTCTGCATACTCAAAGGCATACTACAATTAACGGGAGAACTTGGTTATATTGACTCATCTTCCATCCGCTATAAACAATCAACTTAGCTGCTGGGATTAAGGAGCGTTGACTGGTCTGAAAATTCGTGTTCGGTAATAACCATACAACGTGTCGTCAATTGTTTTTAAGATCACGTGATAACTAAATAAGTATATATAATTCCAGAAGAAATACTGCCTGACTTGTAACAACTTCACGAATTCGGGATCCTATAGGATTAAATTCAAATCTAGATCTGTGTCTATGAGATGTCAAGTATGGTGCTATGCCAAATAGCTTTGGAATCAAATGACTTATCACAATTTTCTTTACAGAAAAATGCTAGAATACAAAGAGAACCTTATTTATAATACGCTCCAGATATTATATATATATATATATATATATATATATATATACTTATAATATAAGTCGACACCATGAGATGTAGTTCCTTCAAATCATTTTAAATGTTGTTTATTTAATAGTAGGTATCCTAACGCATCAACAATTTTGCTGTCCCAAAACTCTGCCGAGTTTTGCATTTGCACTCCAATTAAATGAATGAGGCAGTCAATTCGGCAGATGGACACGGCTAACTTTCCACAAGTTGTATTACTACAGGCGTTCAATGCTGCATATTTGGCCTAACATTAGGCGTAAGTTCACCTGCCCATTCCATCACCTCGAGAATTGGCTAACATAGGTAAGACCACATTGCGATATTTCTTTTTTTGCGTTCTATTTTTGTTTACTAAGGGAAAGGACATTCCCTAGCAGACCGCGAATGTAATGGGCGATACAATGCACTAAGATCTTTTTCCCTTCAAAAATTCGACCTACTACCATATACTGGCGTACCAAATTTTCTCAGAGTAACTACGCTATATCTTCGCCCGTTATCATGTTGTAAGGAAACAAAATTCCCGCCATAATGGCGAAGATAAAACCTTGATCGTAGGTTTGCCAACGCGCCTACGATAGTAAATTTCGCATCTTTTACCAGCTTTGTTGCCGTCGCTGTATTGTAGAAAAAGAGTGCGACCCATAGAAGTACACATAATAGGACATATTGTAACATTGCGATTTTTAACGCTTAGTTTCTTTGTTTGAATTTCTTACCTCTATTGCGTTTCTTACCTTGTGACAATTCACATTTATGACATCAATTATGAGTACCAATTAGAACCATAGCTTGCATCTAACAAAAAAAAAACTCAAATCCAAAAGATATGTTGAAACAGAAAATAAGAACTTACCTGTGGCAAATTTGTGCAGAAGGTCGATGTCAGCTTTGACCTCTTTCGAGTATCCCATTCGATGGTGAAGTACTGCGCGAGTAGCAATGGGTCCCACATCTCCGCACAGAAATGTAAAATCATGTCGTTTCTTGGCTAGTCGTTGGGTCACCAATATCTCACGAGCCTTCTCCAATAGTTGGTCCCTCTTTTCCGGTTGTGCATCAGCCAGTTTCATATACAACAGTGCGATGCCAGTTGAGCCAGTGTACACAGAATAGTCACGCGAATCTGTCTTGATCGGAACCTCTAACTCAAGTACCTTGAGTAACTTATACACTGTACATTCTATTTCCGGAATAAATTTGTCTAAATAAAATGCGCGGTGCTTTTCAATATACTCTTCATAATCCTCATACGGATTTTTGAAGTAACGTTCTGACATTGCCGCGAGTTGCACCTTCCTGCACCGCTGTGTTGTCCAACTTCGTTGTTAACTTACGAGAAGACGCGCCGTCACATATAATGAACGCGTATCGCCGCGATTTCGACGTTTCCTTTTTTTGCTAAGCTGCGATAGCAAAACACTGAAACTGCTGTACTGATTGTTTTTTTTTGATTACAACAAATGCGTATTTGGCCGCTTTGCATACACAATTTAACTAAAACACGGAATTGGCTGACACAGTATTTTATTCAAAAGAGGGATGAGCGAGTTATGTCGCTGTTGGAACGATATAACATAGGGATTTTAATGCGGAATGATGTCCCAAGTAAATGTTGTTCGTCATCCAAAGATTTCCGTATCACTCTCGATGTCCCAAGAGATGTCTATACTTAGATCTTCGATCCGCTTCAGTTCGGTTTGTTCACCCTGAACTCACGCAGACCACCTCTCGAGCGCCTCCTACCTTCGTTTTTACCCAAAATTTTCTAAAAATTTTAAGAGCGAATGACCTTTCTCACTAGAAAAAAGGGCGTTGCCAATAACTTGCTGTCATCATTCGCATTTGTGAAGATGATTTACTATATTTTAGTAATATCAGCGCTGGAAAGCAATGATTCAAAAAATGACTTGTGTACACTATTTCGGTTATACTTTTACACTCCATGAAAAGGTCTGCAAGTTTATTATTGTATATTCTACCAAAAGCTATACGTAGTCGTTTTTTCGTTTATGTGCACAAAGGTTCGCAAACTGCTGTTTACTGCTGCTACTATAGGCCGATTGTAGGTATGGAGAAATAATCGGCGTACACACCGATACACAAAATTCAACAAAACACCACCCAAGAGTGTCGAATCACGCAGCGTGCTATAGTGGTACCGCTGTTGCCCTTGTATATATAACTGCTTGTTGGTTAGAACCGCGCTTGTAGAGCCGTCTACAGCCACACTGAATAATAGTGCACAAGGTTGTTGTGTTTTGTGTAGCTCTGCGCTATAGTTCGTTCATACTCTACAGGTATACAAGGCTTAACATTGGACTGACAATGCGTTCGAGCAGTAGCTACTGTTAGGCTATCCCCGAACTATGAGCATTATCGGCACCATTCATTAGTTAGTTGTATGATTCGAACACCAACGTTAGCCAAGGAAGGAGCCACAGTGAGGTTTATTCAATGCCGTTATACATCGCTGTGCGTACTGCAGGCTGCTGACAGGCCGTTCGGCCAATTTCCCTTGTTGAACCGTTTACTGGTCTGCCGCCGCTGGCTACCAACACCACCACCGATTTGTCGTCGTGGTGGTGGATGTCGATTTGCCGTAGCCAATGCGTCAGCTGTGGGAGTCCTTTTCGAGGGAAGCGGGTGGCCTCTGCGTCAGCGTAGTGGCCGCCGGCAGGCCAATCACTGGCCGGCGCGCCACCATTGGCCGCCCCGGGCGAATCACAGCGTTCGGCTGGCTGCCTGCCTGCCTATACCAGCAGAGCAGCCACTGCAAGCAGCCAGGCAGCCGCCTACTGCAGCCGTTTTCGGCCTGTGTATCTATATCTAACTCTGTTTGGTATCATTCTGGAGCTGGTGATGGCACGTACCGGTCACGCGTCGACGAACGTTCGTCTCACGACCACACAGCTGTAACATTAATTTTTTTACCACTTACCTGAACAGCTGCGAGGTTGTGCAGGTGGCCAAGGAGCGTCTTCCACATCAACCCGAACACACTACGAATGGGGCTACTGACAATAATATAGGCGGTTATGGCTCACAAGCACAACAGACACAGAGCGACTCTTATACACAGTCATGTACACACACTGCCTAACATACACTCAGACACACAGGCATAAAAACATCGCCAGCGACAACAGCTGCTGCGGCAGCAGGAGTAGCGGCAAAACGGACAAATTGCTGCGGCAGCAGGAGCGATGAGTGCGGTGCCGAAGCGCGCCAATGTTCAAATATTTAGTAAAATCGAGTGTGAATCGAGGAACTGAAGTTGGACAGAAGCAGTATCTGCCTACAGAAGTTACTGTATACTTACAGTAAGTGCAACAGTCAAGAGAACGAACCAGTTGTCTGCCGCATATATGGTGAACAAGAGCATCCAATCAGATCAAAAATGCCACTACGCTCATCGTTGTTATAGTGCTTTTTAAAAGTTTATCATGATGACATGATAAGAAAAATGTATGCCATTTATGAAATTTTTGTGATGACTGTCGGCAAAATAGTACAAAAATGGAATAATGAAATTTTTGGAGGATAGTCCTTTATAAAACCAAAGTAACAAAAAACAAGTAACAGAACGGGAAACATGAGAAAGGCGTGGAGCTGTTGGGCACTACAGGAAGTTTAACCACTTGGGTGGCTAAGGACTTACACTCCTGTAGTAATTATGTAAGGTCTAGGGACCATAAAACAAATTTAGAGATTAAATTGAACATTTGACTTGTATGAAGTATGAAATTGGATTACGCCAACCCTTTATAATTGTTTTTAATGTCTGCGATAAACTAATCAGATATACTTGTTTGCGGTCGATTTCAAAGGTCAGTATCAAAAAAGGTCTGCTTTGTACTGTAGTGTATTTGGTTTTAAAAATACTTTTTTTCAAAAACTGAAAAACAAATAGTTAGCTTCTGTCTCATAATACCTAGCAAAAAGAGTTTTTTTAGTCAAGACTCAAAATATTAGAATAGAATTCTCACTGTCGTTTTTTTGGAAGTAGTAGAATTCTACTTCTTTCTCTTGGGTATGGAAGGCCTTGTAATGGGTGAGCTTGGTGTATTCAACTGCAATATTGTGAATATAGTCCGGTTTGCTTTCAATAAAAGTAAATTGTTGTGTTTAGTCTTATCAGCCTTGTTAGGCAATCTTATCTGCAGTTCCGTTATGCATCTTAAAACTGTAAAAAAACTTTAAAACTTAAAAAAAACAAACTTTTTAAGGGAAATTTCATCCATATAATCCCTAAAGTTATATTTCTTCTAACAATGCTTCATAAAAAAAGGCGTTCAAAAAAGACGTTCTACTTCACCTCATCCAAGAACTGTCTAGAGTAATCTGATAAACATCCGGCATTTTAGATGCGTTATTTTACTGGTACAAACTGCAATAAGTGTAGATTAGTAATAGTAAATCATATGAGACCATACTGGTTTCAATTGTTGACTAAATCGGTCGGAATTATGGTAGTGTTGCTTAGAAAGAGGTTATCCTTACGTCATATTTGGATCTGTATATCAGGATTTATGTGACAACGATAGTTGAATTGTGTCAAATCTTACTAACTCAATCGTGTTAATACGGGTTTTCAGTTTTCTTTAGATGTGTTTTTTAATTTTTTAGTCCGTTGCCTCTATAGCAAACTGTGCAATCGATAGCTACTCACTACATACCCCTACGTGCAGGAACATTCCTCCGAAATATTTATTTCGGTATTTATAAGTACGTATATTCTTCTCCGTTATGTTTTATTCGAGTATACAAGAGGTAACAGAAAGTACATTACTATGTCATCACGTTGTTTTGATGGGAAGGGAGCATCATTTGAAAGATGATATCGAGAAAAGGCTTTATTTTTAAGTATGATTGAAGCAATATATGGAGTTCACGTTTTTAAGGTAAATGGTATAAAAATGGTTTAAGCAAAAATTTTAATCACTTCTAAATAACTGAAACCTTTTAATCACGACAAAATAATTATACTTAGGCCGATCAGGTTTGTTTAAAATACGTTTTGTTTTATGAAGCCATATCGTAAAAACTAACAAAGCCCTAACAAACAGTAACTTATACCTGGATATTTTAAAAAAAATTTCAATTTAAATCAAAGTTTAAATTTCAAATTTTTAGTCTTTTCCAAAATCTTTAATTTTTTTAATATTATGATTTGTTGGAATAAACAGCGACAATAGGAGTTGTTTTACTACTGTTGGAAGAAATAGGCTGTAGTTAGTTCAACTTCGCTTGCAGCTCTAAAAAAACGCAGTGTATGGCTAACGTAAGCTAACTGAGCTTCGTCTTACCAATCTAGTTGGAATTAAATTTATTTAGTCCCTTAATAATAAATAGGAGCGGGGGAGAACGATATTTATAACAAAGATAATTTGAAGTACTTTTTCCTACCATATGCTGTATAATTAACTAAATATACTGTTTGCTCATACTTTTCCACCATGGTGGACCAGAAACCACCATAAAAATAATTTAATATCGACACTAACGTTGTTCATTTACGTAATGTTATGTTGTGTCCGGGCACAGATACTTCATTTCGCGCTAAGAGCAAACTGTCTGATGGACCGCCTAACGGCGATACCGGATGTGAAACGCGAAATATAGAAGGATAAATGTGGTCAAACCTAATTTATGTAGGAGTTTCGAAATCATAATTTTTTATACGTTTTGACTGTAATTGGTCTTAAGCAACTTATGCCTCTGGTTTGGAAGAATGTTTGAATAAGTATTGAGAGCCTTATATTTCAAAACATTGGACTATAATTTCGATCTAAAATAGCTGGTCCACTAAGTTTAACAGTGCGAGGCCAGTCACGCGATATATAATTAATGTACGAAGTAAAAGTAACAAATTATGATAGTACTGTTTTTGAAATTATTTAAAAGATATCTCCGATGGATAAAAAAATAAATTCTAATTGGTCTCTATTACAGTGAAGGCCAATTGTGGCCTTATGTGTGTATATGTATATATATAGTAGAAACACCTTGTATTTGATGATATTTGTTATAAACGCTTTCAACCTAGTCAGGGTAACTATATACTGAACACCATATAATCTGACTTAATTACATTTAAATAGAATTTTGATAAACTAATTCGAAATTATTTTTAGCTTGCTTCAGTGTACCTATGGAATAAAAAAAGCACGTCCTCATTGATGGCCTACATCAGAACCTGTTTATTTTAAATTCTGATGGGCGTGTTCCCAAGTCTATCCAAAGGTCACCATTAGCTGCTGAGGTGGCTGTTGATGGAATGGGCTCGCAGTCGGGACAGTAAGATTAAAACCTTCGAAGTGGTCCTCGTCGTTCAAGACTTTTGCTTTCTGAAGTACTCCGTAAGGATATCGTGTGCCTGCGTCTCTTCACCATATTCCTTAACAGCAATGCATGAGCAGCCTACAACCTTTAATAATTCAAAATATAGTATTTATATGCAAAATTACATTATGACATACCTAATGCCAACTTTGGTGGTATTTTTACATCTCACTATTTACAATCTCTAATAGTTGAAGTACAAATCTTTACTACTCTCAACAAAACTTGCCTTGCGCGCTTTGCCCTCCTTGTCGAATTTGCAGAGACCGACCCATTCGCCAAGCTTTTTGTTCGAATCCACCTGTCCATTTAAGAGCGAAATAGACATCAACTGATCGACTGTGGGAGTTATAACTTTATCTGTATGCCACAGATGCATAGAACACGCAGAAGTAGGACGTGCATCTATTACTATATTAATTCCTCGTAAATAATAAATTTTTGCCTGAATCAAATTAACTGTTTATTATTAGAAAATGCTTTTTTTTGCTAATACTTACTTGGAAAAGGCGGATGCCACGTTCAGCGCAGAGAGCCTCAACAAGCTTTCTGTACATAGACTCATCGCAATTCTGCGCGAGTACGCATAAGTGAGCCTTACCTCTAAAAAAAACCGGAATAATTAAAATTTAAGCTTAAAACGGAAGCAAGAACAGAGACTAGTACTGCTCCTAGATATCTAAGAGAGGAATTCCGCTTGCGCCAAGTATTTAGTCTGATAAATTTATACACAATCATTGCGGACTGCAACTTAAAAGTTTTCGCCCTGATAAACCACAGCAGCAGTATTTCTTCGAACAGGTTTACACCTGCATGCAAAGCATATACGTACTCTCCAAGGACTTTAGCGACCTCATGAAGACCTTTAGCTAATCCACGGCGGTGGTTGGCAATCCTTAGCACTTCTTGGAGGGCCTGAGTAACATCCATCTGCTCAACCGGTTCCCTAGAGTTTTATGGAGTTAGACAATATTGCACATTGAACGAAGTTTAGAAATCTTGAAAGTTTATATTTCCATGTTTAAGAATCATACGTACTTATATGATTTCAGACATCTAAGGAAGGAATTCGTGCGTAACCACAGTTGAGTCTTTGATTTAGACGATAAGTTCATCATTTCAGGACTACATTAATCAAAACCCGGTCAAGTGCGAAGCTTTGTGCTCCAACTTTAATGTTTGATACAGATTGTATATTTTGCTACATACTATTATTTAGGTAATGGATTAGCGGAGGATTTCTTGTTATTCTTCGTAAAAATTTATGCACTAATGTCACCCAATGAGCTGAATTGGCTGCTAGTGTTACAGCTGATTAAACAAAAATGGCATTTTTAATTGAACTGTTTCATAAAGCACAAAGTTTCATACAGAACCGGTTAAATTTTCTGATTAGCTTTGGTATAACACTCACATAGCTCCAATCGGATTCTGTCCTCGCCGGATTTCTTTGGATGTAAAAAAAGCGGCCTCATGCAATCGAGGGTTTCACAAAAAGAGGAAACATGAGTGGTTTCGAATCCCCAAATAAGCAATTCGAATACCAGGGGGCGCTGCTTGGCTCTTTTTGCCAAACGATCTCACTCTTTAGTAAATACTATTTCTCGTAACTTTTAGTAATTGAAATCAAATTGCTTGTATTCGGGTCAAGTGTCCACTAAAAAATTAGAACGGATACAAACCTTTAAATCAGTTCAATCGGCGAGGTTCTAATTGAACAGTGGCGCCGCCTATGTTCGACACTAACATCCGACCAAAATATTGGCCAAGTCGCTTCTTCTGCCACATGCTGTCGTATGGAATATTGTGAAAAATATCAAAATAGTGTTGTAGCGTGAGTCGAGTTTCATTAGTTTACTGAGTGACTTCTTTTGACGCGCGATTAATTCTCAAGGTAAGAACTTCCAACTCATCGTTTGTTTTGGCAGGTTAACTAATTTTTGCGTGTCTGCCATCAAGCCGGTTTTCAAGATTAATGAAATTTGAATATCTCTTGCGAAATCATTCATTTGTGGTGGATGCTATCTCTATTATTGTCGCTTCGTTTTGAACAAGATAAAATCTCATATTTTGCGTGTGAAGTAATATCACAACATATTGTCTTGTGCACATGTTTTGTATAATTAAGCGTAGGTGTTTCGTTTATGTCAACCCCATATGTCAACCGGCACGCTTCGTTCAACCAATTAGCCGAAACGACCAAGCAATGATGGACGGCATTTGCCGAATGAATTTACGAAGCAGAAACGGATTTTGTTACACAATACGTTTTTAAACGTATATTTTTCTACATTATAAGGGACGTAATTTTTTCAGCGTTATTTGAGGAAGTAGAATATTTCACGGCTATCTTTGTTATCTTGTCAAAATCGTGAGTCCAATATTTTAAAAAGGAAGAGCTTGTATGTCGTCCCATAAATAAAAAAATAAAAAATAATAAAATAAAAATACATAAATGAGGTGTTATTAAAAAGTATAAATAGGAACTAAAGCAACGCTTTCAGTGGTCTGTTATGGTTTTATTATAATTTAGGGCAGTGTATAAACATGTGTAAAATATTATTATCTATTAAATAAATTAAATAAAAATTGTGAATTTCAGACCGTCACAAGAACGCTTAGATTCTTTTGGTAGAAAATAACAATTTATTTCTTTTATATTGATAATTAACTGTATATTCTAATTGTAAGTAAATGATGTATACAATTCAATAGTTTTTTTTCAAAAACGGCTGCTCTTGACGCAAGAAAAACTTGCTGACCACGATTTATTTCAGCCAACGCATTAATGTACACAATCATTCATTAAATGGTTTGTCCTCCAAGGGATACATTCATTTAAGTAAATTTCAAGAAACTAAACTTCTAAGTTTCGGAATTTAATAACAATTAATAATAACTGGAATTAATAATTATGGAATTTAATTAAAAAATTAAACTAATTGCTCTTAATTTTACTGTATAATTTTAAAATTTACAGATGGTTCTGACGTGTCGTTTCTACTCCGCTAGGTATCCTGAACCAGATGATGTTGTCATGGTTAACGTCCGCCAGATTGCTGACATGGGCGCATATGTCCATTTGCTCGAGTACGACAATATCGAAGGTGACTTTTCCATTTAATGGGCTTGCCACTTTTCCTTCCTGCCCTGTTTTGGTATCCAAAGCAAGCATTCTTCTAAGCATATACCTTCTCTTGATCTATTGAGACAGTTAGAAATCCTTGCACTCTTACCAATTAAACCTCATGATTTATGAACTCTGCGAACCAACACAAAATGTTCATCGCGTCAATTTTCACATTACATTTATATTCTTGCACCCAGAAGTACCGAGAGTACTATCTGATAAATCAGTGTTTCCTAGCTCTAAAATTTTATTTCGCCAGATCGGACAATTTACTAACTCAATTTTTTTTATTTTTTCTTACAATATGTTATGTGGAGGAAGTGCAGTAATATTGAGTCGAATCAAACACAACTCCATGGTAAGCTGATACTAAGACTCTGTATAAGCTAAAAGAGCCTCAGGTAGAAACCTCAAATTGTAGGTCCGATGTGGGTCCGCAGCACTTTAAGATGTATTTGTTTTTTGTGTCTATCGCGGTAGGTATGATCCTATTGTCTGAACTCTCGCGACGGCGAATTCGGTCGATTAATAAACTCATTCGCGTCGGACGCAACGAATGTGTCGTTGTTATTCGAGTCGACAAGAATAAAGGTTTGTTGCCGTTATTGTTTATTGGAAGAGAAGGTACGACACTGGAGTAATAATGCGATGAGAACACTGGTCAATCCAACCATAGAGAATAACAACGAATATTATATTACTGAAAAATGGCTGAGGGAGCTAAAATTGCTTTAAATTTTGTTATGACACGTTTGCTCAATTAAAACGACATTCCAACAATATACAGCAAAGTTCCCTTTAAAACTTTAAACCTTAGAACTTTTGTCGGAAGAGGATATTTAAAATAAAAAAAGTCCACTTTGAAAACGTTTTTGTCTCTTAAATAGAAATGTTGTCAAAAAATCTTAAGGAATGCTTAAACAATACTTTTAGACATGTA
This sequence comes from Varroa jacobsoni, assembly GCF_002532875.2. Classification (NCBI taxonomy): domain Eukaryota; kingdom Metazoa; phylum Arthropoda; class Arachnida; order Mesostigmata; family Varroidae; genus Varroa; species Varroa jacobsoni. Next base: position 551,615 of record NW_019213260.1, on the reverse strand, counting down.
TTGCTCTTAACAGTCAAGCTTAATGGAAAATACTGACATTCATATGGCTGTACAGGATACATCGATTTATCAAAACGTCGCGTGTCCGCTGAGGATATCGTTAAGTGTGAGGAAAAATTTGCAAAAGCTCGCGCAGTGAATAGTATTCTGCGACATGTTGCGGAAAGATTAGATTATACTAAGGCACAGCTCGACAAACTTTATAGGAAAACAGCGTGGCACTTTGACGAGAAACTCAAAAAAGTCACCGCGGGACATGACATCTTTAAAGCAGCAGTTACGTAAGTAACTTGTTTAGCTTTTTCTTCGGTTCCTTAATTTGTCATCCAAAAAACAAATAAAGTTCTAAGTCATTTTAATATTTTGCAGCATTTTAGATAGTTGGGTGACACAGAGCGCCCTCGCGAAGATGTCCGGCATACGCACCCTTTCAGATTTCTATTACCGCCGTTTAATTTGCTAAGTTTCTTCAATGAAATCAGGATATAAAATATGTCTGCGAATTCGAAAGTATTTTACAATTTACAGTGCTGTGGATCTGGTATTATATTATTATAAGGATAAGATTATCCGTGTTTCATAAATGACGGCTGTCGCTTCTAGTTAACTGAAATGAGATTTTGCTTAGAAAAGATTTTACAATATTCGTATTTCAAATCTAGAGATGGAGTTATTGCATGTTATTAAATTTTTCTCGCAGATGAATAACTTCTCTAGTTAGCTTCAATGTTATTGGACTAATGGAGATATTCGCTTCTTTTTACAGCGACCCGAAGGTTCTCGATGAATGCAACTTGGAGAAACCAGTCCTTGATCTCCTTTTACAGACAATTAATCACCGTTTAGCTCCTCAGGCCTTAAAATGTCGCGCCGATATTGAGGTACTGCACATTAATCAGTTCCAATAAAATTCAAATATAGCGAAATTTCATGCAACTATACGTAAATAGTAAATTACTAAGGCGGAGGCGGGTAAATTATTTCATGTTTTTCATATTACATAAAATTAAGGCTTTTGGAGTAAATTGTTCGACGTGTCCCGTTTTTATTCTTCTAGGTATCATGCTATGAGTACGAAGGCATCGACGCCGTAAAAAATGCTCTTCGGGACGGAATGTCCCTATCCACCGAAGATATGCAGATAAAGGTGAGATTTATTTATTTATTGAGATCTGTCTTGTTATATGCTTTTATAGAAGGTTTAATCCGACTAGCCTTGATCCCAAAATTATAAAACGAGTTGCCTATTTTGCAGTATTGACATACCTATATTTACGTTTTTTTTGTTGTCCAAATAGATTAATTTAATCGCGCCGCCGCTTTACGTCATGACTACAACCACGATGGAACGCACCGAAGGTTTAGACTTGCTGAACAAAGCCATTGCTAAGGTTGAGCAAACAATCAAGGCTGCCGGCGGTGTATTTAATGTGCAGAACGCACCTAAAGTTGTGACCGATATGGATGAATTAGAGCTTGAGAAGCAGCTTAAAAGTTTGGAGGAAGAGAATCGTGAGGTTGACGGCGATGACGACAACGATGACGAAGCAGGCCCTCCGAAGGTCAGTCAGTAATATTTTATGGCTTTTGGATGCTTTTAAACTACAAACATTTGGGAAACAAAAATTGTAAACTACAAACGTTTGGGAAAAAAATTGTAATAGTTCAAAAAGTAAGGTCTTGAAAAGATCGGAGCATTAAATATTGCTTTTTCCACCACATTCTTTATCCTGGAGCGTTAAAGTATTTTAAAAAAGTGGAATAACTTTTTCTTTTGCCCCAATCGATTGCAGGCTACTTCAGACAGCGACGAAGAAAGTGGAGATGGTGCCGGTGGTGCCGGTGGTGGAGATGAGGATTAGACAAATGCTTGATACAAACTCGATGAGTAAGAAAAAAAAAAGAAAAATGGACATCCTAGCTTCTGTGAAATAACCGTGAAAATCAACTCTATTTGTAAAACGTAGCAAACAAATACAACCTTTATGTAACATTAATATAACTTAATAAAGACACGATGGCTGGCTGTCTATTTAAAACATCTACAACTGTTGTGTAAGTGTCTCATTTGAATTTTTGATCCTATTTATATTTTGGTGCTAGGTACTACATTTACAGTGCTTTCCGTTTGCCAGTCTTAAAAGGTATTTTACAACCATTTATATTAAAAGTCATAACAGAAATTATGGTATAAGGCCGAATAATATGCAGCCGACTAGCAATAATTTCTGAGTACTCGCAAGAGAAAATCAATCTATCTAACTCTGCGTTTGTTTTTTTTTATCTGTCTTTGCCAAGTCGATCTGAACTACGTGTAGGATGGAGCTGAATGGATTACTACTTTTCCTGGTGAAGTTTTGCTTTTTTCATTCGATAGAGCGCAATGTTCATTTGGTGAAATTCATCATTTTCACTATTTTTGCTCTTTCAAGCGGTTTTTTGCGGGAATTTCCTCATTCTTGTCTAAAAGAAAGTTTGAAGAGTTCGGGTGGGCTCATATAATGGCACAATGAAAGCCGTGTATTTACATGGAAGTCTATACGGGAGGCGGAGAGGGATCGTTCTTAATACATATCGAAAGATCTTGATTAACAGAATCAAGATGTAATATGTATTCCTATACCTAAATGCTTCCAAGTACTACATCCGGTACAGTTGTTGGGCATTTTATTCGATGACTGGTTGTCAACACGAAACGAACTATGATTATGCCCGTATTCATATTTAGACCAGCACATGTTCCTCAAGTAAAACACTTAAATAAATATTTTGGTCTGAAAAACGCCAAAGACCGACCTCGATAGCTTATTCATTTGCATGATACTGGTATGAATATTTTTTTACATAAACCTATATAGGGTGGTATTTCTTGGCATTAATCAAACGCCCTCGTTTAGTTGAGCTCGAATGCGATTGATGTTCATTTACTTAATTTTCACTTTTATTTTTAGAAAATGACGTTTAAAAGTGAAAACTTAATATGGTGTTTCATGTGAAGAGAGCTTTAACGCCAGTCGACAAATCTTGGCCAGCGGAACAAAAATGCAATTCACATACCCATATCTCATGTTAACATGTTCGAATAAAAAGGAAGACTATTTACATACGTCCCAGGAACAGGATCAACTAGCGAACACTAAAGACCCTCATAATTACTTTGTAAAAATGTACCAGAAAAGAACATATGATTGAAAAGACAAATCTAGAGTTAACTAACAGAACTGCTGATGAAATTACTTCTGAAGAATGATGGATTAAGTAAAATAGGTTTGTAACAGGACAACTGTTGGCTATCTTATGGTTCACGTTAAGCTGGAATAACATCAGTGAATCAAATTAGGTAAACCAACGACAAAGCAATTGCGGGTTACTATTATATTTTTCCAACTAAGTATGTGGTGAATCTTCTGCGCTAATTGTCTTACCCGTGGTTGCTATAATGATTCTCTACTTCACATATGGTTGCCCTGTAGAAGGTAAAGTAGCCACATATTCGGAAGGAGCTCAACTATAAGTCAGTTTGGTAGGCACGAATGAACTATGGTAAATGGATACGAATATCATCCATACGATTTAATAAATATCATTACGGTTTCAATGGCTTGGTTTCCGGGTGTGAAATTAGCGACCATTGCCTCCAAAACCTGTACGACATTATCGTGTTACAGGTAGAACTCATTTTTTTTTGCTATACGTGCCATTAGTTACTATTTCTTATCAAGTCACCTATATGCATGCAGTCGATGAATATGTTACGTTATAATATTTTTTAATAGATTTGCTAAAACTGATCGTCAGTTTCAATTTGAGTTGAGTTCAATATAAGGAATGCATTACTGTTCGGTTACGACCTTCTAGTATTTTTCTCCATTACGTTCATTCGCTTATCATTTTTGGAAAGTCATGTTGTTAAGATGCATTTTAATTTGTCCATATGCGTAGAACACGTGGCAGAAAGATGTTTTTGTCGTGCCCTACATAGGATGTCCCAAAGATCGAGGTTGATCTTCTTGAAGGTGATAGAGATCAATCACATAACGGGAGCCATTCAAAAATATGTGATTGTATGAAAACGACTGTCTGGATTGAATCTGCAAATATATACCTAGATAGGAGAGAGTACCAATATCAAAATAGATGATTGAAAAAGCCTAATAATAATAAGCTATGTATTTAATGTATCTTACTTTATTTTTCAGCCCTAAAATGTTGTGAAACTTCTTCACCATGGGACCCATGAATATCTGCGTAAAGCTAAGACTTTGCAGTTCTAAAGGAAAAATTAAACAGGCCTCAGCTGTAGTATGTCATAAACAGCCATTTTTTCGACCAACCGAGTATTTCGAAAGAGTTCGACACATTAATTTCTTAGTGCGACTACCTAGTGATGTTACATCGAATGCTTGAAACGTGGACTTTTTAATTATAACGTACCCTTAATAGAAACAAAAAGTGAGGTATTTCGGTAATTGCTCATGCAATCCGATATGACAAATTGTATTCAAACCATCAGGCCAACCGATTAAACACATTTTTATGATGCTGTTTTTGTATTTATTTGAACGCAAAGTTTGAAACTATTCCGTTAGCGGTAGCCCTTTCAGATCCTCTGAATTTCTGTTAGCGAAAATCTTCTCCACTAAAATGGTTTTCATCGGCTGAAGATGGTCGGTATCTTCGGTAACATGTTCTTTTTTCTTGCTGTAAATCACGTGTTATGACTAACGGTCGCTATTTCGAACATTCTTTATAATATTGCAAAGCAGCCAAGCCAAAAAACTGAGTGAATTACGGATTCCACAAACGCATTTGCTATATCAAGAAATGGTACGCCTCAGCATAACTGAAACTCGTGTTAACATTTTTTAGTCCAGAAGCGTTTGGGTAATGCAGCATGAAAGAGTAGAGTCTCTTACACTTATATTTTCGGCCATAAGAAAAAGGTTTTAAATTATTTCATTTTAAAGCTAAATCCGAATTAAAAATCTTTTTACTCAACTTATTACTAATAATATTTTTGAATCAACTAATTAAAAAGGGTATTACTGGAACCTGCAAAAAGAATTATTCTTCATATGCACGCAACTTTCGCAAATGCAAATAATAACTAATTTTTTTTGGGAAACATCTTTTGCGTAAGTTTTTTACGAATTTCAACGCAAAAGTTATATATTGATTTCTTATGGTCTCAATTCTAAATATGTTTTGCTTACTTCAACCCAATTTGGAAACACTTTGTCTATATACCCCTATTTCTTTAAGCAGGATAAAGTCTAATGCATCATGAAAACTAGATTCCACTGAGTTTAGATATAAGGGAAACGTACCACTATTAAATGATATTTAGTCTCATACAATGGTCTGTGGCATCGTGGTGAGTAGCTTGTATATATAACGAACCTGGAATGTAATGAGGTTTAAACAGTATGAATTTTGCTTCAATCAAAGTTGACTCAAAGAGCTGAATCGATACGAAAGATCACAAACATCAACTGACCATCGGACCCAAAACTTCATCATTGGAGATTCGCCTCCTTTGCCCCCACTGTAATTCAACATACGATAGAAGCAACTTCTGTCTAGCTCTCTCTCAAGTCTCTACCTAGCTTAAAATAATTTACTGGTGTGTTCCTTAGACCAACAGGAGTAGATCAAACCATTACAAGGAGATGATTTCTGCAGATAGTGAATTTTCTCCAGAGTTTCTGAGCCAGAGTCTGAAATTCAAATCATAGCAATCTTCTATGCTGTTACAGTCAAGTGGATAAATAAGTGTCGAAAAACTTTATTTGTTGGAAGCTACTTAAACAACAAACGGTTATAGTACGTTGTTTGACTCAATCTTTGCAATCATTTACTGTAGGGAAAGCGAATACGCAATGGATAGCAGAAAGCTATCCTTGTATACTTAAAAAGAGGTTTTGTAGGTATCTAATGCAAAGGCCATATGGCCAGCTGACGTACTCCGAAACAAATGATATGTACTAAAAACATCCTATAATAATCTTTGTATGTATATAAATCTCATCGGCCAATGACGAGCGGATGGTCAATGCATATGTATATGTATAGTAATACTCCTCATTTTGTAGCATGGATTTGTTTTGGAAGATGTTCCATTTATCTACTATTCGAGCACTGAAACTATGACTACAACGGTATTTACTATGTGCTTAACTTTTACTGTGACTGCATTTGAATCGCGAGTTGTGTGATTTGCGCGTTTGAGTTTGGGGTGAAGAATTCGAGGTTACAATTTGGAAGCATTCTTAGTTGGTAACTAAATTAAGGTGGGGTCGTTCCGAATGTCCGAGGTGCCGTCAGTAAATACAAGCAAACTGGTTTTTGTAAATATTATCATTTTTAACACTGTTACAAATAAAAAGTAATTGTGCTGCGTATCTCGGGTAAGGTAAACAATATTTAATATAATCGGTCCGATCTATTTGAGCGGAGTAATGAGTATAGTTTTTGAAAAACTGTATTGTACCACACGGTCCCGAATGATGTACAGTCCACTATTGGTTCTTAGAAGCCGGTTGTTAATAGCGAATGGAAGTAATTTTCCAAACCTGTGACGTTTTTAAGTTCGTGAATGTTTTGAACTTTATTTGAAGCTCGAATAAATGTCTGAAAACCACTTCTACAGTTTTCAAATTCGACAGCTACCGAAGTATTTTGCACATATGCTCGTCCGCTTCCGCCTATCCTCATTAATTTTAAAGGTTATAGACTATTTAAAAACGTCGTTCTTGGGTATCTCCTTTTAACTTTACGTTCCTGAACTAGAACAGAATAAAGAACGAAAAATTGCAATTCTCGCTAAAAGCGCCTTCTCGTCCAGGTCAGTAGTACTTACAGTATTTGTTACATAGGTTGAATCAAGACATTACACTCTCATAAAGCTCTATCATTATACAATGTATACTAACGGCACGTTTTGAGGTTGCTTATTATTTGAATATTCAACAAAAATCCTTATGCCTCTGCATACCTAACTACAATATTAATAATCATAATAGTATTATTATTAAATAAAACATCATTGTATTTAAAAATATTTTTATTATTAGCGCAGACTGAATGGCTGTTATCTATATTGTTCCCAATATGGGAGAACTTAATTCCGAGGCAAAACAATTAATTACTCAGAATATTTTCCCTGTAATAATCTAATTGTTTTAGACTTAATTTTAAAAGTAAATTTTAAACTAATTGGGCTATAAGTATGATTTTGTAATATGTTACAGCTACTCTCATATATTTGTTACACACTTGTGCGAACGGCCTGACAGTTTCAAAACAGCTATATACCAATTATTTGCGTTCCTGTGTGTAATTTCTCTATCTAGCTTCTCGAGGTAAATTAATAGTAGAATGCGCTTGTCCACCAGTTACCGTTTCTAGGGTATAAAAAGCCTTCCATCTATGGTAGAAAATGACACGGAAAGGGGAGAATAGGTGCGTTAAATCACCGTTGAATATTCCTTTGTTCAATCCAGGAGGTAATCAGGGCAAGGCGATGAGGTCTGGCGTATCATCTTATGACTACGCTCTGTGCTTTCTCGTCCTAAAGGTACATGAACCACCTGAGAAACTTTATATAGCGGGCTGTAGACATTGTTTTATTTTTGGCGAGTAGCTCATAGTAGTTGATGTTCATTGCAAGTATTTCATCAGTTTACGTCCAAGTTCACTTGACGCTGCCATCGAAGTCGATTTCTCACCAAAGCAATGCCAATCTTTCATCTAGTCCTTTTTCAGCTGGCGGTAAAGACTGACCAATACTTGCCTATAGCAACCATATACTCTAAACAGTCCTGTTTATTAAAATTCCATAAATTACACATTGAATTTATCCTAAGCATTTCCGACTGGCCTGGAGTCAATTTACGAAAGACTCATTTTTACTCAGTTTTTGTATTTATAGTGTTTGGGTTACAATTCTGTAATACATTGCATATAAAATACCAATTTTGAGTGACGGAGCCTTCACACCTCCAAGAAGTCCTTAGTTAAGCTTGGCTTTCGTGAGAAGCCTCCTCGATAACGACAACGCGTTCTTGTTTTTCGAGTCCCGACATCTCGCCACCCCCTCGATAGGCTTGAACACGTAAGTCTCTTTTTAAACGTTTTTATCATTCACATACTATGCTTTTGCTTAAAGCCTTCTTGTCTATTATCCTTACCAACCTTTAATGAATCTCCACTGCGTTGTGGCCTTTAAGGAATAAAAACAACCATAGAACTTTAATTCTCAACATCAGAAAATGTTTTCCACTTTAACTCATTTTTCTTTGAGTAAACTTAACTAGTTTTCACATTCCTAAAACAATGGAATGCTTTCCTGCTCCCATTTCATCTGCTAGCGGCGCGTAGTTCAAAAGTTATTCAAAGTTCGCCTGATTCGCTTGTAAGAACCTAATATATGCGGCAAAGGTAGCCTTTTAAAAATTATTCGAGGAATTCTGCAAAATAGCTTACACAGGTTTACAATAAAATTGGCAGGAAAAAGACTCATGTGGCGGAACTGAAGTTTATGAGCTACAAATTATAAAAGACGTTCTGAAAATATACAACGAGCATTGTAAAAGAAATTTTGCCTTTGTGTTATATATAAAGACTAACTAAATTAGAACCTGCTCTCCAAAGTGAATCATAGGAAAGGAAAGTTGAAAAAAAGAAGCGTGCCATAGTAATTTTGTACTTTATGTAAATACATTTAATTCGTCATTTTAATAATATTTAGATATATTCCAACTTACAAATAAGCGTTAAAACTGTTTCGCTTTGTTTCTTCGTTTTTCTAGGCTTTCCATGCTCCGAGCATGTATTTCAGGCTGTTCTACCACCTTAATTTATAACCTGTGTTACCAAATGTCGCTACTCTCGTGGTATAACACTTTGGAGTCAGTTTGAACAGTTCTGAGATTTTGGTTGAATACATGAACATTTGAAATTGTCAAATTATATGTATATGTATATAATAATAACAAATAAAATTATAACTAAAATATAATATTGTAATTTAGCTGTTTAATGAAAGAATTTCAGCTAGCTCTTTGTCACAGCGGCTTCTAAAAATAACACAAATCCGTTCGTTGACATGATATTATTGACTTATTCAATAACAAATCACTTCACCTGGTAAGTAATTACAGTTATAACTTTATCGTTATTGACTGTCGTATCAGAACATGATTTGTCAGCTGAAACGTTGTAGTTTTTTTTAAATAATTTCTGTCATGTCATGTTCAAAAAACGAGTTTTTCAAAGAAAAAAAAAGTATATTTCTTTCTCGATCTTACTTTTATCTGAAAAAAAAGTGTATTTGTTTCTCGATCTTACTTTTATCTGAAGAATATACCATTCTTATCTATGACTTTCTGCCATTTTGATGATAATTTCTACAGTAACAAAATATATTAAGGATATCATGTCTAAAAGGTCTCGACAAGGAAATTTCAACATCATATTGATTTTTGAACAGTTTCTGTATCCAGAAACCACTGAGATTTTCAAAAGGTATTATATGGGAGCTGTGTCTATTGAGCCCGTAGGATCATAAAGAGTTTCTACTAGGACTTTTGCTACCTATGATCCTTACTGTGTGAGGTTTAGCTCTGCTCATTAATCAATGCTGCTTAATGCGAGATTTGTTCATCATCTCTTCCTCTCGTTAATAGTAGAATTCAACTATGGTCGATGAAAAAGGACTTATAAAACTGTAGTGAATAACACTTATATCAGACTATTAAACAGACCCCATAATCTATTATAGCTGAATATTTACTTTAGGATATTGTGTCGCCGGTTTAACGGCATCTATTCACTGATATGACCATAAGCGATTATCGTAAAAATGTTTTTTCTTTACCTTTATAACTTCCTTAGTGAATCACCATCGTAACACGAGAACAAAAACTACTCGTTTTTTTCTGATTTTCCATGGGTCATTGCAACTCGCCTGACTAAAGTCCGAGTGACGACATCCGAGTAAATCATGCCCAATACCAAAAAAAACAAATGCCCTTTGAAAATATTTAAAAAATAATAATAAAAATTAAAATAGCAACATTTCGAAATTTGGGATTGGTGTTTTCACGCTTTTCGCAATAATAGTTATAGAAAAAGTATTTTTAACATTGATAAGGGTCATTAATAGTTGCCCCCCTGGGTAACTAACAGATGTTTCTATTTCCAATGAATAAATCGAACAGACCCAAGCGATTTTAAAAATTATTACATTTATTAAATTCAAACAGAAGTATTAAGGGTTGTTTCACTCAACAGAAATCGCAGTGTTTTACTTGAAGTCTAGCAATAAATGAATACACTATGTATTTGCAAGTGCCCTCTACTACATTCTTTTATCTGATTTATTTATTCCGTTTCCCCAAAACTGTCAGGTTTAGTGTAAAAAAGTCCGTCCAGTTGATTTTTGAAACTTGTTTTTTTGACAAATGTTTTGTTACCATTCCATCTGCCAATGATCGGAAAATGCGATAATCCGTTTACGCAATCTCTAGAAAATATAGCGAGTGCAAAGGAACTTCCCAGTCAGGCTTTCGCAGGATGGCTTTGATGACTTTGCCATGTGTGATCTAGTATCGTTGGCAGAAAAAAATTGCTTTGCCTTGTCTATTGGTTTTTATGTTGCTTCACGGAAGCAGAAAAACAGTGCCACAAGTCAACAGTACAAGAGCCAACCGGTACAAATATAGTAGCAACCGAAATAAACCAGTTTTTTTTTTAAGTGTGGCTCATCGACGTCTACCGCTTAGGCGTTGGAATTATCGTCAGCGTCAATATGACTAACGTCACTGGTAAATAAACAAGATCATCGCATTTATTAACTAATTTCATGTGACTTCGTATGGCTATAAAATTATATATATATATATATATGTTCTATAAACAATGCCTGTGCCCAGCACTCAATTAGTCCTTGCATTTCAAGCACCCAGTTTTTGTGTTAAAGTGGAGTGCTGCTAGAAGTTACCCATTGCGTTCTTAGACAAAATTGATAGTGCAAAAAAAAAAAAACAAAATTGATAGATATAGAATTAATTTCATCTTGCGAGCTGCCTATGAAGTTTTCGTTCCCAAATTAGTTTGAAGTGGAACCTTTTGCACAATCACTACCCTGTGCATTTTAACCCCTTATATATGCGTAATTAATTCATTTATCATTACAATGTTTTTTTTTATAGCACATTATTGAAGTTTCCAAGTATATGGCAATAGCCTTCCCTTATACACCGGTACAGGTACGATCGTTTTATTTACTTGATTTATCAAATGTAATGAGCTAAACCAAAAGAGAAATAATAGAGTAATATAAAAGTGACATGAAAACTGAAAGCGTAAGTATCTTATGTAGAAAGTTACAAAGACATCAAAGTTCATTGTGTCATCCCTTGTGAGTGCTGGTCACTTCTTTGACAACCGCGAGTTCTATCTGTCTAAAGTTAAAAAGAAAAACCATACACCATTCGAGTGCCGCAGGATATATACATCCCGACTGTAAACAGATTCCTAGATTGCAATACATGGAAACAAAGAGATAAAATTTGTAGAAATATCTGATTTTTCTAAAGAGTCGGTAAACCTCAAAAAAATTTTACAGGTCCATGTGTTACAGAATCTCCATATATTAGAGGTATTTTTTGTTTTTTTTAGAGAAACTATTTTAGCTAAATACGTTTATGCTTTTGGCTTACTGCGATACCGTTTGAATCTTCTCAAAAGCTTTGTCCCCTACGTTGCTCTACATACAGTATGGTAGACCTAATTAGAAACTTTCGTTTTTAACAGTATGTGAATAAGAACGGATATCTAATGAAATTATAAAATGTAGTTTCCACCGGTCATTTTTATTTATTTTAACCACCATCCAATGCAATTATATTTTCAGTTCAAGATTTAAAACAACCACTAGTCGCCTTTGAAATATTTTTCTTTAATCGATAAATAACTTTTCAAAAGTATTTGTGCGTGCGTCATATAGTACTGATAGACAAACTCGCGACAGTGTCGCTTAAATACGCCGCACATAAAAATTCTAGTAGAATTTAATTTTGACCTGACAGTAGATTGCTAAGAAGTTCTAAAGGTGCAAGAAGGCACCAAAAGCTTCAAAAAAATTAACTTTAGGAACTTATCTGGAGGTCTTCTGGTTTGCATCTCGGAAATCTTCTTCGCATTTTTTAAAAGCTGTATAAAAACTGGCAGTAACGTAGATCATCGATTTTGTACAAAAGCGGGAGTTTTTTCGTCCCGTTGACGTTTCGCCCAGCGCGAAGAGGCCGAATAGAAGCAGATTTTCGCCAAGGTTCAGAAGACGAAGCTTTGTTTTTCCCCATAATGAGTTTGTGGTTTGTTGTTTTTGAAAGAACTGACTTTTGTTTGGTACCAGAAATGAAGATCAGCGGAGGAGGAGCGGACCACTAGGCATATCTAGATAAAAGAAGTCAGTTATATTATGGCTCAGCTGTGGCTTGCCTCTTTATTTTGTAATTTATTGAATTAGAGTTAATCTTGTGGTGAGCGACATGTTTATTTCTTCTGTCGTCACTATATCGACGTGGTCATCAACAGTGTAATAATTTTAACTTCTTTATCGCTACTGCCCGTTTTGAGAACAGTTTTTACACACATCCTATTTTATTTCTCTCTGCGTGTACAACACCTACATTTCCTTTTGTCATCAATGAGCCTACATCGCCCCATATCATCAATTTCCAATAATTGCCTTTTTGTCCAACTTCACTTGTGTTTCCTTTGGATCGCACACAGGTTCGCTTTCGAGCTCCCTGCTTAGATTAATAGTCAATTGCAAAATCCTACTAAACATGTATATATATATATATATATAGAGAGAGAGAGAGAAAGAGAGAGATATAGTATATAATCATATATTAGGTTTAGATAATTTCTTATTTAATAGTGCTTTTAATAGAGCTATCATCATGATTGGTTATTCTGCTTATCATTTTATTAGATCAATAACGATATTGATAATAGATGATGCATTGACTGATAATAAAATCAATGCGTTTACAATGTGTATACGTTTTGTATATTTAGTTAATAGCACAACTCAATGACAGTACTATAACAAGGTCTATTCGTCATCTACGTATAGTGCCGTATTAATTCGTATAACTCGTTTCACTAAAATTTTTACCCCAAAAAGTAAGGGGACGGCGCTAAACCTATTTAAATAATTCTCTGTTATGAAGAAAACGAGTCCCACAATATTTTCACTCCATTTAATAATGTATTTTTCTATCTCTTGGAAGGATAACAAAATGAAACGTCGATAACGGTTATCAATAATAATAATTACTAACTAGTACACATTGACTTCCCTAGTGTCTTTAGTATTTGACTACTAAATTGATTTACTTGCTATATGCGCTATAGTTAGTTCACCGTATTCCCCCGCACACCAGACATGGTTCTACTAATATATCTCATTTGGGTCTTTTTTGTATGTTCTCCAAATAAAAGATATCAATAATAATGGTGAATGACCGCACACGGACACAATATATGCCTATTTCTTGACTTAACCTTTTCCTCTCTCACTATCACAATTAATACATTTGCTACATCTAGCTGAATAGGAGAGAAACGATACTCCTGAAGACCAGAAAGCCAATATGTAGACATCTACCGAATTTTAGATCAGAATTCGAAAAAACTCGATCTGTTGCATGTTGGTATGATACTATCTGCTGCCGTTGTTGTGTTTGAACGAAATATCAACACGGTAATTTTCCGTCTAATCACTATACTTAGTAAGTAATAAATAATTTTCTCTTATATATATATATGTTTACAAGACTAAGTGATAATTCGTCGTAAATATGCTCACGACATTCATTATAATTTGATATAAGGGATAGGTCTATATAGAAGACTTAATTTTGCAATTGCCGCGATCCATGACGACGTATGTCCATACGCTGATTCTCATGGGTGCCATAAACATTGTGAAACATGATCCCTTAGGTTGCGTTTTTCATTTCCTCCATATATGATGATCGCCTTTGTCTTAATCAGCACTTACCCAGTGAGGTTCCAGAGGACAGATCTATAATGTTATGTGCCCATTGTTATCTACTCGCCGCAAGCTTTGGTCTTCCCCTTACGCCAGATCTCTGTGCCGCTATTTCGGTGGTGTTATTAGCGTGATTATAAACAACATACACGCCAGCGTAGGAGACGGGGATTCAAAAACAATAGCAGTGGCCAAAGAGGTGACAACTTAAGGCACTGTACGACTAGGCTGTCATAATGGACACGTTGTATGGCTGTAATTATAGGTATTTAAAGAATAAATATAAGTTAAACGATATACAAGTACAATGGATTGATAAACAACGAAGTTGAAAGCTCTACAACTAATCGGATGGGGCAAATGGGGGAAAGAATACAAGCACTGTAATAATAATAATCGACAACAGATGCATTAGGTGAGCATAATAGCATGATTTTTACATTGTGGTGCTTAGTACCGTCAGAATTATTTTTGTATTATGACTATACTGATACTCGGGATGGTCCCCCTTCATAAATCTGAACATAGGTACGTCAAGGCTAATGATCGTTTCGCTAAAGGACATAACACGGCATGTGTTATGTATAGGCAATAACTAAAAATTATATATGTATATATATATATATCATTCGTTAAGGTGTCTCACAAGTAGCTTGACCGACCCAAAAGACTGTCACTACCAAGATAACGATAGAAATGGCTTCTGTGTGGAGAACAGAACACAAAGGTTTATGCTCCCAGATACGGCGGGACGGAGGCGTAGCTCAGGTCTGATTATGCCGACAGTGCATTTTGGGAATGGTTAACAACCCTATGAGCTGCTTTTCGTTTAAATATCAGCAACAATCGTAGTGAGTAGTGGCAAGAGGAACATGTAGTATTTCGTCGACGCCGCCAAAATCCGAACGTCTCCTGTCAATCACACATGATGGAGGTCTCGAATAAACGAAAACAGTGGTTACGTGGTATTATAGCTGTTGCTAGACTATACCAGTGGTTTTTCATCGAAATCAAACATCGAGGACGACTATAACAGCATCAACAACATTACTAGTTATGACAACAACCAAAACGCTTATAACAATAACGACGACACCACCATCAATGATGGAGACGGTGTCAACAGAAACAGATGAGGGCCCTTCTGAAGCATTAAACTAAACTTCACCTAGTTTGCCCTTTTCGCACTGGTGATGTTGCAACTGCTAGTTACTACATCAATCGGTCATTCCATACCATCGTCATTCTCGTGGCAAATCCACAACTATACCTGTCGAGGCAACACAATAATATAGCTATTTGTAGTATGCTCCTGTATACCTGTCGAACAATAATCACAGGTAAATCTGGATAAATATAGAGTGCGTCTAGTTGAAACAAATACACTTTCTAAACTAATTTACAGATAGCACATTATAATGATAACTGACCGTAGCAAAGCAAAATATTGTCATATGCATAATTATCAAAAGTCACTTGTCTAGTGAACACGAGAGAGATTTTTATGATCTGATAACCCTCTTTGTTGGAGACAATAAGCAGTAGGGCTAAGTTATGAAAAATGGATCGACGCAAGCTTACAAAATTTAGTTCTTCCTAGAGTTAACTATGTTGGTGAGACTGATTAATATGTTTAGCCTTATATTCTACAAACAAACAAGTTCGATAATAACGTTTTTTGATCAGAGTTTGCCAAATTGGTAGCAGTGCGGTATTATTGTAAAATGAATTAGCAACGCGAAGGTTTGAAGCTATGCAAGTTCGTTGTGCCCTAAAACAGCCAAAATGTGACAAATACGAAGTAGAATGGTCTGTCATAGATGTTTCAACAGGAATTTTGAAAATGTATAAGGCGACTGGGTTCATGTATGAGTAAGAAAAAAAACGTGAAAATTTAGATTAGGTAGATCATAAATATATTACATTAACTTCAGCGTCAAATATGATCTAAAATATGTCCCCTTATGCTCCTTATCGGCTTATTATTATTACAACCGTTTTCTTTAAAGTTTGTCTTTCAGATAAACAGCTTAAAAGCTTTGAGCAAGCGAAAGGTTTGAGTACGAAGGTCGAGCGAAATTATATTTAATATAAACTTTTTAAAATGGTGCTGCTACTTGTTCCGTTGTCTGCCAACAGAGTATTTCAGTTTCAACTCTTATTGGTTCGAATAGTTAGGGGGTATTTCTAAAAACAAAGAAAAACGGTAGTTAGTAATCATTATAGCCGAGGACAATCAGTATGTGATCTAAATTCAATCGCTGTCATATTCCGAATACATGGATATTAATTTATGATAATGCCGAAACCCATTTTCAAACTTACATACAATAGAGAAACACGAGTTCTCTGCGTGGTTGTTAAATTGAATTCGACTGTGTATTACACACACAGTTTTGTCCGCCCCGCATTGCCAATAACATTGAGATTTAGTTAGCTCGCTTGACTAATTTTTGTAGAACCATAAAATATATCGGCGTTGTCGGGCGCGATACCTATGCCAATGACCTTGCTCATGGGAATTTATCAAAGACTGTGACCGGTATTTCCTAAGAGTCTAACAAGTCCTTTTCGCTATCAGCACTTTTTGGCGATTATTTATGTATTGAAGCAATTAACCTGTAATCACAATTCTTTCTGGTTGTGCAGGTTCCTCTTCATTTAACGTATAGGGTTTGACTCAGCCTTCACATAAGCTTGCGGAGCCTATCAGGTTATAGGATCTATAGAGGAACTACTACATGCCTCGCACAGATCAGTGTAAGAATTTATCTAAACAAAAAAAACAATCAATGCCCATGTCATCATCACTAGACTCAGTAATCATATGGTTTGCCTCTATACTATCCCTATACGTTTCACCTTGGACTGCGAACAGCACGATGATAATAGTAACGACCAACATATTGATACATACTGATACCAATGATAGACACTATCTGTAAGCGGTGTTATTACATCCAACTAGACCCCATAAGCTCGTAAGCAATAACATTTTTCCTGCTCTCTGTCAGTGTGTGCCTCCTTTTCCTCTCCCACTTCGCGTCTTTATCCCCTTTTGTTATATATATATATAGAACGAAACCAAAGTCCAATGAACAGCTTTGTCAGCTGCATCAGTGGCCGAGTTTCTACAGCTGCCTTGCGCCACCTACCCAAACGAAAAGCTTGCGAACGACCAGTTGCGTACAGAATTACTAGATGGCGCATTGCAACACGTTTTAGCTCAATATCGTTCAGCATTAATGCAGAATTAGATTTAAAAAAAAATCCGTAAACACAATGATTTTATCCCTGCCGTCAAAGAGTGTTTAGCGACAACACTCAATCTTTCGCACTTCTATTACCATCTCGAGCACTAAATGTCGCATTAAAGGTGACCCTGAGGTGATGTTACTAAACGAGATCCTCGCGCCATTTGTCGTTTTTACGATCATTCTCGTCATGGCACTACGCGCAGACAAAGCAACAACCGACCTTCCAGTGGACTAAGGTCTTATTTCCCCTAACACCATTTACTACATACTTTTGTCTTCTTGGAAATATCACTAAACCTCGCCAACGATGGCTAGCCGCTATGTTAGACCTCATTTGTCCACTTTCACTTTGTTGCTGCCGAAGCAAATCATACAGGTTCTGTTGAATTTTTACTTTCGTTATTGTTATAATAATCCTAGAGTTTTCATGATGTAAATAGCACTAAGCAGGGTGCTCCACCTCCCTAAGAGACTGTTGTTGTTGTTGTTGTTGCTGCTGCTGCTGCTGCTGCTGCTGCTGAGGTACCTGCACGACGACAGTCCTCTGCTGTGCAAACCCGGACAAAACTGGAGTATCTGAATGCTCGTTGTGTCTTGAAGGACTGCCTTCCTGCTTCGGTACTTCGTGCATTGACTCTTCAAGAGGTTCAATGGAACCTGTTGGTGCCGGCGTGGAGGTAGCTATATGGTGTACGATGAGGGGAACTGGAGCAGGTAGAGCCGTGCCCGCAGGTGAAGCAGACGTTGAAGAAGGCGGTGCTTGTACAATGACTGTCGGCTGATAGATTAAGCCATTACTTTCCTTGTTAACCAGCACACTGTTATTGTTTAGCGCCGGCAATGCGCTATGGATAATGATGCGGTCTTCTCCATTAGAAGCTGGTGTCCTTTGTTGTACCAGCTGAGGTGGTAGAGGCTGACTGGTCGCTACAAAAAGCGTCTTACCGTCACCGGAATACAGCTGCTGACCGTCATGCGGTAGCTGAAGTGTTCCCAGTGGAGCTACCACAGGTACTGCAGAATTTCGCGTTACTAGCTGTTCTTCCATTACGAGCTCCTGAGGCAGATCAAAATGATGCGCAAGAGACAGGTTTGCAGGAGTCGCTTGAGCAGATAAAGGAGAAGGTTCACGACTTAGACAGTCCGGTGTGGCCATACCCCCGGTATGATGTTGCGGCAACGCATGGTTAACGTGACTGGCTGATACATGGTTCGGGGACGTGGGAGCCGAACGAGTTGAGCCGGCGCTATACGGAGTCCTAAAGCAGGGTAAACCTCTCTGTCGTCTCCGCCGGAAGGCTTGCTCAACCAGCTTGTCTTCCGAGCTTGGATCTATGCGCCAAAATGAACCTTTTCCCGGCTCCTCCTGGGATCTAGCAACCTTCATAAAGTACCGGTTTAGCGAAAGGTTGTGTCGAATAGAATTCTGCCAACCTTTGTCCGCGGTCCGGTAGTAGGGATAATGTTTGGTGATATACGAGTAAATGCCGCTCAGCGTAAGTTGTTTATCTTGAGCGGATGAGATAGCCTGCACAATCAGTTGAGCATAGCTGTATGGAGGCTTCTGTTCTGCATCTGGTCCTGCGCTTCCCGAGGTAGAGGTTCCACTAGGCGTCGACGCGCGTTCAGTTTTTATCGACGGATGAGTTTGCGGCTGTTGTTGTTTGTTATTATTGTGGCTTATAGTTTGAGATCGTGTAACTTCCATCTGTGGTTGTTGAGCTGCTGCAGCTACATTTGCAACAAGATTTCGCTGGTGAAAGCCTGCTGCCAAGCCTGATAGAGAGACCCCCCCACGTGGAGATGTTGGACATGAGTTAGCAGCTGAGATAGTACCACTAGGCGAAGGACATGGGGAGCGCATAAGGTCCTCATGAGGAATGTGAATTTTCAGAGGTTGTAAACGTATAGCCCCACTAGGTAACCCGGGAAATAGCGACGGAACTACTTGAGCTCGTGGACAGTTTGTGCTCGTAAGAGCGAGAGGTTCAACACCTACCGAACCGTGCGAACCGCGTGATACCGGTGAAACTGCCGTTGGTGCGCATCCTTGAAAAGGATCCTGTTTTAGACGTAATGCCAAGGGAAGGGAAATTTCTTTTGTAAGTGTACTTGTAGGAGGCGACGATGGTTCCAGAAGACTCTGGTACATTATTTTAATTGTAGTAGAAGGGAACCGAAGCACACAAGTTCGCGCCAGTTGCAATGGTGGCGCCCCCTTGCGGCAAAATACGCCGTCGACAAACACGCCGTTTTTGCCATTGCACACCATGTAGAAGTGGTCTCCCTCGTGGAACAATTCGATATGTTTACGTGAGATGAATGATGAGTTTGCCATGGAGATGTCCACGTCACCATGTGCTGAATGGCGTCCTATCGTGACTCGAGGCTGCCGGACGACAAAGTCAAACTCGCGACCCTCCAGTCGCGCCAGCGGAGGTCCCCCCTCATCCAGTGTAGTTGACGAAATCCGGGTTCCTGTACCCAAAACACTGTCATGCGTATAAGGTAGGGTGCTAGCCCTCGACGGAGGGCTATTACTCTGGCTATGTTTCACGTCAGCCACAGAAACGATAATTGAATGGTCGGTTGTTGCTGCAGCCGGGGGTACTACCTGAGCCATTAGTGGCTCGCCGACCACCTCACTCATTACTCGCTCTGCCGGGCCTCTTATGGCCCTCAGAAAGGCCACTGTTTAGTATTGTTCCACAAATAGACGTCCACATACAACGACAACAAATACACTAAAGTACAGAAATCCGTTGGAAAACAACGCGCTCATAGACAATATGACACAAAAATTATTCAATTGAAAAAGGTCTGTGTGTCTGTCGATGTGTCTTTGGGTCTTTTGCTCTGTTTGTTATACGCAGGCTGCTGGACTGTGCCTGCTCTACGGTCGAAGTCGCGACTGCAACAGCAGCCGCGGCGCCACACAGCAGCTACTCACACTGCGTGAGCACACGATAAACAACACACCACCGCCATCAGTACCACCATAACCAACTCGGAAAACAAAAATATAACTGAGCGACTAACTCTACGTGGAAGTTTGCAACCGTTATGACGTCTTTCAGGCGGGAAAATTTGAAATCGTCCAAGATACGTAAATGACAGCGCCAAAATGACGGCCATTGCTGCAATAACCGCAGCCAAGCGGTGTGTTTAGTATAGCGAGTATAAAGATATGAGCGGGCGTAAGAGGCGGTCAGACATAAGAACTAATATTTTGAGTGAGAGCACTGACTGGGCTCCCTCCAGCAGTTGTATGGCGAAAGCCATGGCAATGATTAGAACATACCAAAGCTACTATAATAAAGGAACGAGGCAAGCCGCCGCTGACACACCATCTGCTGTCGCTGTCACCATCGTCATCCAAGAGTGAGTGAGTGGCTGTCTGTTTTTGTATGTGTGTATGTCCGTACCTTTCTATGTCACTGTCTATGGCTAGATGGGTTTGTTCTGTGAAGATGTGTGTGTACGTGATATCTGAGAGGGAGGAAGGCTGACGTTGGTTGCCGGACATTCGATGCTTCTTTAGCCTGCCGCTCCGCTGTTTCTGTAGCCGCTTCTGTTATTGGCGGCGAGTACGGCTTTGCCGACCGGTGGGGAGGATCATAGCCGCCACAGCCACCCGCACTCAGTTGTGTAACAACAACGCCAATAACAACAATTGTTATTATTGCTATACCTCTGTCGTTAGTTGAGTATCGAGCGAGTGACGATTGGTACAGTTGTAAGAGTGTAACGATACCCACTCGATCCAACCGTGTACTGCCCCTATTCTAGACTGCTGCTGTTGCTGCTACCACTATTACGGCTCTTTTCGAGCGATCAAGCAAGCAAACAAACAAATGAACGAACGGTCGAAAGAAAGGTAGGGGCATAGGCAAACTCACCAACAGGGCAGAGAGGGAAATAGGGGGCTAACACGCAACAACCACGTAGTAGTAGTAGTGGTAGCTGTAAGCGCACAGTTCCCGGGCGCAATGTCGATGGGTGTTTTTAGTTATGGCTGTAGCTATTTCGGACGTTGTGGTTGTTAGTGCCATATCGTTGTTACCGCTGTCTGTTGGCAAGGTAGCTAACATCAAGGGAGAGGCCCTGACGATGGCGGTTGTCTCAGCACTCACCCGTTCGCCATAAGGATTGATTCATGTCTCAGCAATAGCAACAAAGGGCGAACAGTAAACAACCACAGAGTCGTGTAGCGCTATCCTGTTCGCTTTAGTCGTTCACCAGTCGGGCAGTCAATTTCTCGCTCAGGCATAATACGTTGACATGTAGAACACACATACTTCACAAACACACTGAACCCTTTCGTTTTTTTGTTGGCGTGTCGCTAACACTACCACGAGCACTTTTGCTGGTGGCTGTCGACTCTCACGTTCGTCGTTGCTGCAGGCAACGAAAACAGCTGTACGACTGTAGCATGAGAGAGAATAGGAATGATAAAGAAAGCTAGTTGCTATTGTTTTTGGACAGTTATTATGCTAATGGGAAGTTGACCGCATGAGCTAACCCTATCTACGATGTTGCAATTTAACAATTGTTTATACCTATAAAACCTGTAATTTGGCCGGTACAGCCGCGTGTTTAATGTAACTAAGCGAATCTATCAAAATCAATTGTAGTCATTAGGAGCAGCAGATATGTCTGGAAAACGCCAAACGTTTGATGTTATTAAACTCGCCATTACTTTTCTTATGATTATTCCAAATATCTTATACAAGGTTAGAATAAGCCATTTCTCTTGTAGAAACTAACTATTGTGAAACCTACCAAATGAGATGGTACACAATGCTCAGCAAGAGCACATAGCGGAGAAGCGCACCGCATCAACGACTGACAAAAGGTTAGGGTAAATTATTAACCATATTAATCATATTTCTTTGCGGGAACACAAAATATGTGCGAAAAATCCCGATCCAAAGGACAGTTCTCCCTAGCGTGCTCATTAATTCGGTCGTGCTGTGAATGAACTCGTTTTTCATTGATCTAGCTTCTTACAATTTTGACTACAACGATCATTTCGCTATAAAAAAAATAACTTACATTAGATAGCATTCTAATCGCACTACACTCGGAGTATAACAGTCTTGTAGTGAAAGTAAACACAGCGGAATTCTCTCTAAAACTATCTATGACTATTTTTAGTCACTTTTTTGTAATATATCCACGATTATAAGCTGTGAAGGCTGGTCTGCACTATTTTTAAAAGTGAACCGTACGCTAACCCACGATGTTCCAAGTAACAATAATTGAACATACGAGCAGCGCTAATTTCCCTCAGCAGCATATATAGACCGGTCCAGTTTTATTTGATATAACGAAGATGCTGCGGAAATCTTCTAACACAGGATGTAAGTTTCCATCCGTAATCGCAGTTACAAAAATGATGAAGGTTATAGAACTCAATGATTTAAAAGAATTCCACATCTTTTAAGCTGTTCGGTTGATAATTGCCGAAGGCACATGTCACGTGCAGTCTGCACTAATTCCTTGCCTTCCCAGATGTTAAGATTAAGTATTGTGTGCCAAAAATCTTTATTCAGGTTTTCCGTCTTCTTTAAGTACGCGTTTGCACTCACAACTTAAATTCGAGTGGGATTAAAGTTAACGGATAACCACAGCTTTATGTAAACAAATCGTAACACCTAAAACTGATCCATATTCAGCAAACAATTCGATATGCACCTATGTAAGTAGTTAGAGGATCATCATTCTTTGATGGTGGCTTCATACTATGCACAAATTTTCAGATGTTTTTAAGAGCAATATCACTAGATTGTCTCGTATATTATCTCAATCCTCCAGGATACCATTTGATAAAGAATTGCCGTTCTCTGCCATAATATAGAACGGAGCCGCATCGTTTTTATTGTTGTCTCGTGGCGATATGACGCCAAGTATATTAGATTGACGCATAGAAGAATGTTATATATTACTAGAAAACTTTTGCTATTCTAAAAGCTTGTTCGCGTATTCTTTGGCTCAAACGTATACTCTATTTGGAGGCCCTAACGACGTGTCTCATGAAAGAATTCAATTTGCAACACTATATCCTTAGGTTAAGGATTCAATTGATTTATTTATTTGTTAAATTTGTTTTTCGAATATTTTGTAACCCGTTGTTCTTGTTTTATTCAGACTATAAAATTTGCTCAGATCTACACTTACTATTCGCTCTTCATCAAGGTCAAAAAAAGCTGTCAAAACGACTTGGGATAGATATAACGTACCCCGCGAAAATTATAGGTGATACTCTTAATACGGCTTGCTTGGATCAAGAATGACAACGTACCCCGCGAAAATTATAGGTGATACTCTCAATATGGCTTGCTTAGATCAAGAATGACATGTTCAATTTAAAGAACGCACTTCACTCGACTGTTCCGAGTTCCAGAACGATTGTCTTCAGCCATTGTTAAAAGAGGGAGGCTGTGGAATGGTCATATTGTTAATAGCTCTCAGCTACAGATTCATCAGTGTTTCTTGATCAAATACCATGGGTGGTCATCGCAGCATTGATTTCGGCGTAAATTCGTTTTTTAAAGTCACTCGCCGTACATATTATTGGAGTTCAAACTCATAGCAAACTTTTGTCACTCGAAAATTAGCTCTTCAACGATATACGCATTAGTGATTTGTTTAATGTTTAGGTTAGGGTCCGAATGAGAGCTTCGTTCGCTCTTTTGTACTGCTGAGAAAGCTTTTGTGTTTAGTAACGAGGAACTCTTTTGGCCTTCTTTTTATTTGTTGCATTCTTATTCTTACTGGTCTTTCTAAATCGCCAGTCGGTGGCAGTTTTCGAAGCATAGTATTTGAGAAAAATATATATTTCTACTAGAATTGATTGGAGTAACGAATCTAGATATTTCCGTTATTATAAATAACATTCTCTTACAGTTAGAGCTCAATTAGGTAATCCTTAGTCTGTGAAGTCCCATACGCATTGACGGTTATAACCAAAGACTTTTTTGTAAGTGTTGCTTCTGTAGCCTCTTCCTTTTCTTTTGAAATTTAAGATCGTACTCTAAGAATTTAATAATTTAAGAATTGGACAGACAAATTCTTCTGCTTGTAGAATTTGGGGTGTTTCGTTGAACGATAAAATATAAATTCCAGGCCTTGATGATCTTTCGATTGTCGCAGTTTTTTACAGATTTCAACATCGACTAATTTTTCTTTGGGAGTAGCACGGAGCGATTCCCAATCGCTATAGCGAAACCTTGAATATATTTATGTGTAAATTATGACTCGTTGTCGCCAAATAGCGCCGCAGAGTTGCCAAAAAAATTTCGTAATGATCGTATTGTTGTAATCGTAGTCATTTTTATGGGGCATACTTCGAGACACTCAAAAATCACTCTTGGATGGGCAAAATCAATATGTGTTCGGTAATATATGGCTATAGGCCAATTTACAGTTGGCATCTTCGCTGAAATTTTTGCTTGGTTTGTACAATGAGCACAATGTCGAAAATATCTAAATAATCTAGTCACGAAGTTTCGACCTCGTTATTCGTTTGCGTCCGCTACTACTATATGGGTGTGAGATACGTGGTTCTTTCCAATAATTTTTATTGCAGATATTTTGGTGTTATGATGCGTTTACTCAACATCACGCATCTTTTTTGGACAGATAAGACATCAATATCGATAATAGTGTTTGATCATGCCTTCTTAAGCTATTATTATTAGTATTAGCCTTTCCATTAATAACTGAAAAAATTCAAGTAATATTCGGTTCCATGCTGTACACATCCTGATGTTTCCGGTAGGCAATAAGCTCACCCACCTTTGATCTATTCGTAGTAGAGATCGGGCTCTTTCGCACCAAATATAATTATGATTAGCTTATAGTGCGCTAGTGAAATTGCTTTTCTTTCATATTTTCGTATATACTTTCAGAATCGTTGACACCTAAGCTCAATTCCCAACGCTTATTTTTCTATTTGAGCGTACCTATGTTCGACTTGATTGCTTGGCGGGTGTAGCGCATTGAAGTTCCTGAATATGAAGTTCCTGAATATGAAGTTCAAATTTTTTCATATTGCCTGGCATCGGCGGCCACAATTACAACAAACGAGGAGACAGGTAAGTATTATTGGAATATCTTTTCTATATGATTGATTGCGTCTTGACATTTCTCGGGCCATGAAAACAACTCCTCTTTGAAGGAATTTATTTAATGGACTTTTTTGGATGGGCCAACGTTTTAGATTTTCTTTGCGAACTCCGGGTACTCTGCAGTCATTTTAAATGACACTTAACACTTTCACGTGGGTCTGGCTGAACTCCATCGGCAGTAATAATAAAACAAATGTAATTAACGCCTGAAGAAATTTACATCTCAAATTCACGCTTCATCTGATTTTTAAAGCTTGACTTGATCATTTTTGTTTTTGGTAGTAAAACCAGTAACAGTAATTATGATATCTAGATAAGCTGATACTGGAGCTACACTCGAAATACGTTTACATTATTATTAGAACTAGTAAGGCAATTTTGATTCCAAACAAACGTCGATTATATTGACATATCTTTGTGTATTGTTAGCAACAAGCACTGTCCATATTGTTAGCAATAAGCTCTGACAACGTTTATGGTTGGGAAGCTTTTTCTTATTTTATTTATCAAATTAGTATATTTCTCGTGTTAGTAACAACTGATAACGATAAGCTTCGAAAAATTCGTACTGATCTATTGAGAAATCTGCGTGCGGCCTCTCTTTTTAGCATTCTCATCACTGAAACAGCGTTTTCACCACATGGATCACACTATATGCGATTTTGAACGATACGATAAAATGACCGCTCAGTCTTAAATTATTTTAATTTGTCAGATACTTTACTCAATGTGTAGTCAATATTTGTTTTTGTTCATTTCTTTTAATCTTTTCGAGAGTCAGTTCATTTTCATTTCATTATCGCAACTATTTTCCTGGATTCCCCACTATTCTTTGCCATAGCTTTTCTACTATCATCTTCAACAACGGGGTTGTTTGCAAGTTTACAGTTAGCCGGTAGTGAAACATTAATCAGTCAGGGTCCCCATATATTAACTACAAAATAAGCGTCCGCTACAAAAGGAGGGCTAAGTTTTTAGAGATATTCTTATCAATCACAGTAACATAAAATTTGGTATATTTTGTATTCTATATGTGTATTCTGTATAAAAACGGTTTCATGGACTTCGGTATTCGTTTGACGTTTAGTATCTACACTAGCCGCGATATCGGAATAAAAGCCTTTCAAAACTTCACATTCGAGATAAACTGACGTTTATAGGTGTTTGGTTCACTGTTGATTCTTTGTGAATATCTACTATTATACTTGTAGACCGGCTCCTAGCTATTGTGCATGCTCGTATCTAAAATGGTTGTCATTGGTGACTTTAAATAAACAATTTCCGACAATTTTCCGACAATTCTTACAAGTAGGACATTTACCGTACGTTTGGGCTTCTTTAGTCTGGCTTCAGGACGAATGTTCACTTCATGCAAACTTTAGAAACCTTTTTAAAGGTATTACTTATCTATGACGACAAACTTGACACTTCTCGTGTCATGAAAACAACTCCATGGAGTTGTTTTCATGACTTTTTTGGACGGGCCAACGTTTTAGACTTTTTCGCGAACCCAGAGTACCTCCATGTGTGCGCATAATGTTGCAAGTGTAGCGTCTGCCATTTCCAGCTGGACAGATATAAGGCTGCTTGGCTTCTAGTTTCGCTAAATTAAAGTTTACAAATAAAACATTGACACGCACTTCTTTCATCATGGATATTTCCGGCAACTGGTAAAGACGATTGAGATTACATTTGAATTCATCAAACGTAGGATTCGAAACGTTCTAACAACTTTCGGTGAAAAAAACAGCCTGGAGTGGTAGATAGATTGTGAACAAGCAGTGTCTTTAAATACGTCACGGTGTTGGTGAGACTCATCTAAATTAGAAGTCTGCGCAATATGTGGTAACTGTACCTGTCAAAATAATTCGTCGAGTTTCTGTACAACAAAGACTTGTACCCTCTATACTTAAACATGTAAGACAAATTGTCTTCACATCGGGCATACCAATTTACGAATACATGTTTCTGCGTGAAGTCGTGTGGTAAATGTTGGTATCCAATTAGATAGTCCTTGTAGAAGGGAACCTTCTCCTGACATGTGTTGATCGCTTGTGTTGCTTATGCTATGACCGCAGCTTGATTATGTACTTGTGTAGTCAAAATCGCCTCCACGTTTTTACTAGAGCAGTCTTTTAAATCATAGCATGATCGATACTAATAAAAGTCTACTCTGTTTTTCACCTTCGCACCGATGATCTTACGTCCGGTACTTCAACCGTTAGACATTAGTTCAGATGACGAGATTCTTCCAGCATGAAATGAAGTGAGTCTACGTCCGAATTCGACCCTAGATGACCTGTACCTATATTTAATAGGCAAACATGTTCCTTACCACGCTGTCAATGACACAATATGCCTAGGGTCTAGATCGCCTTTATAGAGAAAGATCACTTCGTTGTTTAGTAGACAAAACATAAGCCTCAATTTTGACTCGATATCATATATATATATATCTCAATTAGAAAAGGATAAATTGAGCAAAGCAACAAACTTTTGTTTTGGACGGTCTAGTCCTATTCGAATTGGTTTTTAAAAAAGATCTCACAAAAAGTTACCAATGGTTGCTTTAGGTTACTCTTTGTTGACTTGTTATTTTTGTTTTGAAATCTACACTGTCTTTGTAGTTAAATAAAAGGATTTTACAAAAAGCCAAGTTCAAAACGAAAAACTTTTGGCAATTTCTATTATTATGAGAACAATGGTTTATTGTTTTGAAAAAATGCTTCAACCACATGATCTATTATATCGTTCAAGCTCATGTATAAAGTACACACATAGAAAAAGGTGGACTATATGGTATATGGTTATATGGGAAACTCCGTTTTTTCTAGCAGGAGAATGTTGATCTTAAATTTTGACAATAAACGTTTTCAAACTGATAGAGTTCTTTGACATGCAGCGCAATTTGCCTAATTGGATTTTTCCTTTGACCAAATTGCAGAAGGTAAGCCTATGTGTTTTTTTCGTATTTTGTCAAACTTCTGTTGAACAATAATGAGTGAAAATAGCCGCCTCGATTTTCTGCGACGATTTTGCCTATTCCTATGCTTGATTTTAGAAGTAAAGAGAAAGTAAATTACGTTTTGCAAAAACCATTACATTGAATGTTGTATATATAGGCCAGGGTGAAATGAGACTACATGGGCCATTGCATTTCGAGCTTACATGAAACAAGATTCCGTTTGTGCTAATTTTATATTGAAGTTAGAACTACGTAGTGTTAGACTAGAACTGAGCTTAACAGGAGTCCGCATATGTGAACCAACTAAGGCATTGTAGTTTCGCACTTGTTGATGTCAACAACGTATCCCAACATCGTGCTTTTGAAATAAATTTTGACGACCTTAGCATAAAGGATTCGTCGGCAAAACAGTCCTGTTAATAGATATTGTATATAAGCATGATCAGATATTATAATTTATCATGGATAATTATATCAGAATCTTCTACGGCTACTATAGATATACTGGCTTTAGCCCAATTAAGTTGGTTTTGGGAAACAGTATATACATTATTATGTTGAACAGAAAGCAAATTCGTAGATGTGCCAATACCTGGGCCATTAAAAATCGAATTGTACACGGGGCACCAGAACTTCATAAGGACATCCTAGGCAGATGCTACCCTTTACTCTGTCGAACTTAAAAGTAAATGACTATAAAGTATCGACTTTTCGAGCCATAATTACAGTATATTCTAGGAAGAAAACCACATTCTTTTAAGTTTTGTTGAATGGCTGACTTCTACACACGGTATCATTAGTGGCCCGTGTGGCCCTTTTCTGACCACATGAGCCCACCTGTGGGATCGTAAGCCCATTTCGGCTATGTAATAGAAGTTTGCTTGACGAAAATCCTGCTATATTTTTTTGTCATGGCGCGGATGGTCTTCAACAATAGCGTTAGGAAAATTTTGGCTTATAAAGTTTGCAGTCTCCTATATTTTTGTAATCTAGTAACCGATGTCGTGAAATATATATATATATATGGGCTCAAAATGTCATGTACGCAATGTTACACACGCAGCGTCATATGCCTGAAATTATAGTAGCTGCCTGCTATGTATATTATGGTTTTACATGTCTAACGTAATCAGTGGAAGTTAGCATTATGAATTAATCACTTTACAGTTCTTATTATACTTACTAGAATCTGTTAAAGAATCCCGTATAATTTCGAAAACTGCTGCAACGCTACTAACAAAGTTTAGCTTACCCGATGAGAGCGTTCTGACAAATCGCAAATGACAGGTCTGAGAAACCTTCATCTGCAACAAAAAAAAAACTTACCCAGATGCTCCACCGATTTCAACGTGTATAGGACAATACGTTATTGCACAGGCCGAATGAAGTTGCGCACTGATTGGGACCCTTGAACAATCTCATTACATGAAGAAATGATGTTTTCATTATAAGTAGTCAAACTTCAGGGCGGCATAACATTATTTATTTTGCACCAGTTGCGTATCCTCCCAAACTGTTTGCGAGTGTAAGATCGTTTCCATTTCCATGATGCTCGTAGCTAGCGTTTTATTAAAACTCTAGTTTGTTCATGTTCAAAGTACTATTGCCCTTTTATACGGGAACACAACACCAATTTTGTCTCTTAAAGGCAAGGCATTATATTCGGAAATATCCCAATTTGTGTATGAAATTTTATAGGGAAAGGAAAAAGGCTAATGGACCACCTATCAATATAATTTACGTTTTAGTCAAAAAAACTAATTGTGCTTTTTTATAGCTAATACAATGTATTATTATATATGCCACATCGATACTCATAAATCAATACGGCTAAGAAACATGAAAACAACCTTGTGGGTCCCGCCCAAATATGTGTATATATCTATGTACATTCTTGGTAAATTCTTTTTTGGTGTTTACACTATACATAACAACCGAACGTTAACTAAGTATATTAAAATTTGACCAAATATTTGGCAGCTTCATGTAACATCGTGAAAATGGCTCTGTACATCATTGAACTCTTTCCAATAATAAATTTGAAAATAATTTATCATTAGCTTATTTAAAGGATCATTGCACGGTGTCATCTCTAAGCCCTTTTTGAATATGCCCGATTTGGTTTTTCCTCGTCGTTGTTCGTAAGTAATGATTTAGTAGCAGATTTTAATGCTGGCCCGTAGGTCTTGTCGATGCTCTGAAAAAATTGAACATATTCTCTTTTGAAGTTATCACGTAGACAGTATTAATCCAATTTAATCATAAGAAGAAACCATACAGTGTTTTCGGTGTGGCACGAAGTTACTCCGTGTAATTGACTTCAATACGGTTGTCAAATATACATGCTCTACCATACCGCTTTAATAATATACTTTTCCAATATTTTGTGTAGTATCTCGTACATGGAGTTGGTAATAAACGAGAGCGACGAAAATATAATCTATTTGACATGGCCTACAAGCCTTACTTTTAGTAATCACGGTTTTGTTATAACTCATTATTGATAACTACGCGTTTGTTATTATCCTGAACGGTCTGCAAAACCAATAAGGTAATCAAAAGGTAGTCATAATATGAAAATATAGCAACAACCACAACCATGTTTTTTTGTTATGTTTTTCTATGTATAATCTTTATTCCATTAGTTTTGAAAGAAAATTCCTGCGCTTATTAAAGAAGAAATATTTTTCCTATTTCCTCTTGCCTATTTGCACATCCGATCTACTGTTTGCAAACACCTTTTTTTGCTCTATAAACAAACTACAACATTTCCTAGAGACTGAGACGCCAATAGAACAGCCGTTTACCTTGCATAGGGTAAGGCTATCGCTAAAGAGGCTACTCAAGAGCGTACCTCACATGGCTATAATGACTGACTTTTGCACAGAATTGTCATCGGGGACACGAAGTGGTGTCTATACTTCGACGCGAACTAGAAAGTGAGTGGTTTTGGGAGAAAGGCCAGGACCCAGGATCCGATTAGATCCCCTTACAGAAAAGGTTATGATTTACGGTTGGTGTGATTGCGAACGTTTGATTTACTGGGAATCGATTCCTATAAATCAGACAGTTAATAGCACGTTTGTTTGACCTCAAATCAACCCTAGTAATTAAGAAAACAGCTATATAAGAAAGATAAGCAATATTAGGTCGCGCTATCCCATGACAACGCGAGGCCGTTTACAACAAAGATCGTCGAGGCTGTCACCCTGAACTCTCAATGGGAAGTTTTATGACAGTCTCCATATACTCTGGGCCTTACGGATTTTCACTTTTTCTGTTTATTGAGCAATTACGTTCATGGTCTTGGGTTGGACATGCATCAAGATTTAAAAACATAACGCAATACCTTATCCTCAAAGCAAAGAAAAATGTGTTGTTTTTTATTCGGTAATAAAGCAGGAAAAGTTTCATATCTAATATTAGTTTGGGGTATAATCCTTTTATGTTTCATTGTAAGTACTCTACTGTGGATATGACTTACCTGGCGTGAAATATACGATTTGACATAAAAATTGATGAATAGGACAAGGCCAAATGTTCCTTGCGCAAACGCCCATAACAGAAGACCTAAAAAGTATGTATCAACTTTAATTCAGTTCAAGCATTTTTTAACATAGCTCAATAAAGCGACTCAGGATATTAGAAGACTCTGATGTACTCTGTAGACTCGTCCACATCAATGTGATTATTAATATATATATATATATATATATATATACATATATATGTTTATAGCTTATTAAGCACGTCATATGCCACGAAAATTAAAAGCAATACTTGTAAATCAATATGTATACCAAGGCTGATATGACCGCTGGTTAGTTGATTCTCTTTAAAAACCATTTTATTATATTTTTTTGTTTACAAGCTAAAGATATTACTAAAACACTTATGGTGTTTGTAATATCATAGAGCGGAGTTAAACTTTACGGAAAAACGTTACGCATACATATCTTATTATTATCATCTTAAGGGACTCCAGTAAAAGACTATCTTTTTTCTTGGAACAACATCTTCTTAGTCCCTTCAGATGATAATAATAAGATATGTATGCGTAGCGTTTTTTTTTCGTAAAGGTCAACTCGTCTCTGCGATATTACAAATACCTATGTATAATCAAAACAAAAATACTAATGTTATATTCTATACTGACCTCTGGGGTATCCGCAGTCATAGAAGACAGGAATCATTATGTGAATTAAAAGGCAAACAAACTGCGTGATTTGAATTCGCGTGATGTAACGCTTCCACCAGAGATGACGACGCACAATGGGTCCACACGCAGCCAAAAAGTAATAAGTATACATAAGAACGTGGATCGCTGAGTTTACCATAATACCAAGTACGACCTATCATATCATGAAAACAAATAGAAAAAGATGAATTTTATTAATTATCAATTTGAACCTCCATGAGTAAATATATGATGTAGGTAATAATAGATGTAAATCGCCTTCGTGGGTAAATATTTTATTTAATTCCATCATGATTTTTCCATTTCTTTCATGACTGTTTACTTTTTGAATGGCCTATACTTTTCTTTTTATTGCAGCACCATGGAGATTCCAAACCACAAAGCTTAGTTTAGGCTGATGAATTTCCATTTCATATGATATACTTTAAGAAGCCAGAATCGAAAAACGCCGTACAGCGCATATACAAAAAGCAAATCAATGTTGTATGTACCAATGTGTGGCCTTATATATTGCATATTATATAAGCTACGCATTAAAATGACTATTTCACAGAAATTATGTAATGTCTATTATATGGCATATGAAATGTTTTTTAATTGCAAGTTTGTACGCATACTTTTCTATTTATTGACGCATTTTAAACAACTTTACATCTA
Source organism: Varroa jacobsoni (assembly GCF_002532875.2). Classification (NCBI taxonomy): domain Eukaryota; kingdom Metazoa; phylum Arthropoda; class Arachnida; order Mesostigmata; family Varroidae; genus Varroa; species Varroa jacobsoni. The sequence goes on along the minus strand of NW_019213260.1, from coordinate 518,338 downwards.
CTCTGTGTGTTTCTATTATATCAACGCACTGGTACATACCTGACCGTCACATCCTACAGAGACGAAAAGCCATCCAGACCAAGCCACAAGCGCGTGGTGAGTGTAATGGAGTGTGGTTATCTGAAGTTAAATAAACAAATTATAATCATGAACACAGCTACTGGTAAAATATATAAATATTGAATGACAATTTATTTATACAAAGGACAAATTGAGTCATTAAAAAAAGTTTTGCAAAACAATGAGGATTTTAGTTATTTACTTATATGATTTAGCGAATGACGTATGCAACAAAAAATACTCAGTCCTGATATTATCACTACAATCGCAAAAGGGCTCCGTTATTTGTAAATCTGTCGGAAAAGAACCGTAAATCTGATAATGAGTCATTTTCTGACTACACTTACTTGACTGAATTTCTTTCGCAGTACGAAAAAGACTGTATCTAAGAAATCAATTACACGTACGATGCAGTAGAAATAGCCAAGGTTAACCAGCATTATAGAATTAGCGTCACGGGAGTGATCCATCTTTTGGCAAAACCAAGAGTAGCCTCCTCCGAAATAGCTGTACCTGCAGACCATGTGGTCCAGAATTGACAAATTAGCACACGTATATTTACAATTGTTAACTATCTTTTTATACTCTAAATTATCGCTTAAATTTTATTTTATAGATTTGGCTGCCCTTTGATGAAAAAGAAACCTGAGCTTTTCCTTTGCTGCCAGTCAATTTATATTTATGGAGAAATGTGTAAATATGGGTATGATAAATAATCTAAATAGCAGTTAATTTAGTTCTACTAAACAGCTGCATCATCGAACACACTTTGATCTTCTGATGGTAATTCCGTTTATTGATTAGCGTGTCTACTGAAGGGTTTTTCATGTAAACAGCATGCATTTAGGGGACGCATTCAAATACCCGTATGTGGTAGTTTGCTAATTGGATAAATTTTGGCCATATCGCTAGCATCAGCTGTTGACTACGGGTGAAACAGGGTGAACTGCATGGACAGATTAAAAATCTGCTTTACGCTGCTTCAAATATTTTCTTCGCAAACTTTGGTTTACTTCATTGAATTCCAAAATATCTTATTAGGGTAGCAGTATAAGGCACACTTGACTACTGCTTGAATCGATTAATCTAGTAATAATATCCTATATTTTTAGTCTTACTCAACACGTTTTTGGTTCTGATGATGGCGGTTTCGATCAGCTTACCTGCCGAACTGAACCGTAAAGAAAAAGTTCACAAATATGTTTACAAAGTTATAGACCTTAATGAGTCCTGTAATTTGAAACGGCTCTCGCGACGCCATCCATCGAGGGCCTGCTACCTACAAACAAAGGAATGTTTACCGTTTAGATACGTTAGTAAGACTCAATAGTGTATATATAATACTAATAACACAAAACTACTACAGTTTTCTATCTGTTGTGTAGGGCAAAAGTGTTTTGTGGTGCAACTTTTTCAACACGTTGCAATTATTCTATCGCTGATGAATAAAGAATATTGTGCAAAACTTCCTTTTACTGGACAGAACTAGTATCTTTAAAGTCGTGCCGCTCTATATTGCAAACACGATTGTAATATTACCGGGCATTGGAATCGAAAGATTGTTTACTTCTCGAATTCCAGCAATATACTGATCGTGTAGAAGAAAGACATGTTGCAACTCTTTACAACCAAGGCAATACTTTCTCGGCACAGTTGACCTTCGGAGAGCATCGAGTAAAATAACTGTGTATTTATTTGATATTTTTCAAAACGAGATATTTTAAAATAATCCTTTAAAGTTGAAAAACTAATCACCTATAAGAGTGCCAAATCTCCATGTGTATTCATAATCTACACTTTGGTCGAGCCAAATGACTTATTAACTGTATAGATACTCATTTTTGCTTCGAACAGCGTAATTCATTACTGAATAAAATGACAATTACGAATAATGATTTATTAAGTCATTTTCAATTATATTTATATGGTGGCGTACCTTTACAAAGTAGACGTAAGCGGCGACAATTCCTGTCATTAGCCAGAAGTTTCCCACAAAAGGATAGCCTTTAAGACGAGGATCCAAGGAAGGGAATACTGTCCATGGCCAATGAAGGTTGTCCTGTATCAAAAAGATGACGTAAAAAATTTTCGAAAAAAATCGATTAAGATAGCTTATATGTAAATTAGTATTTTGTCGTCGTTTGTATCATTCGTCTTTCAATCACACATTGAGTTTACCGAAGCTAAATAACCAGTCATCAATCTGAATACACTTCTAGAAATAAGGCTGAGGAAAGCAGCTAGGGAGTCGGAAACGCCAGCGCGGTAAACTATCATGTTCATAGCAGTAAAGCAATGAAAAATTGGATTTAATTAAGAATGCGCGTCGCTTAGTATTTGTATTATGCTATGTAATATGCTAGATCGAATCATTTTTAAGCAATTAAGAGCAGTCTGTGTCGGTGGTCATTAAGGCCAAGTAAATAAAAAGTATCAAGAAATGTAATAGGAATCTACTCTTTCTATAAAATATAAACGTTTTATGTCTGTGATGCCGTTAAGCACCACCTCAAAGCGCTGTTCTTCAGCACGATTGAATAGATAGTACGCGCCCGACTTATAATCCAGATCACAAGCATGCTTTCATGTTTACTCTATAACCAAGCTCTTATTGGATAAAGGCAAAATCTGAATGATGTTAAACACCTAAAGCTATAAAGTGAGACTGCAATTGACAACCTTTGAAAAACGCAATAATTATTTACTAAATGGGTCAATAATTATTTGCTTGAAAGACATTACCAAACAAATAATAGGTTTACGCGCTTGTTCTAAGAGATTATTGTTTTAGCTATTAGCATTTATTTTGTTTGTTGTAGTCCATACTATGAAGTGCGATTGAATAAGTTGGCATGAAAGTGCCTGCAGACGAAGAGTGAACCCTACACATTTTTGTATGCTATCAATAAAACATGTTTAAAGAAATTTTTTCACAAACATCGCTGTTTAATTCTTTCAACTTTGTAATACTAGCGCAAAAATTACCACTTTTTTTTTATCGATATACCAACGTCTATGTAACTTGTATATATTTCCTGCCAAATATACTGTCAAAACAGGAGGAGATCCCACGTAAGCAAAACAGGTCATCATTAACGTACGTCGTGAATTAAACAAAAATTGAAATGGAAAACACTACTAGCCCAATGCTACCGAAAATATCGATCTTTCATAGTATTAATTGATTCATAGTAATAAATGACTGTTTGATCCCGTTGGTAGTCATGCTACCTTATGTTATGCTATCCTAACTTCTGTAGTAAACTTCTGTAAACTCTGCTTACATAATTCTAAGGTTATGCTAACTTTAGAATTATGTAAACCCATACTTCATCGCAACCGAAATTCCATTCTTAAGACATCAAATCTTACATTCTTCCATTGATGTTAAACTGAGGAAGCTAAATATTAATATAACATTTTTTACTTTTAACATATACTCTTAATTAAGGAGTCTAATAGATATTATGTACTCAGTTCAAAGCAAAGGTTCAACTTAGAGCATAGTCTCGTAAGAGATGAGGCAAGTCAACGGGCTCCGCTTAGGCTTCTCACATACCAAGACACCATACGATGCTAAAGTGTAGCGTTATCGTAGAGTACCAGGGAAGGAGAAAAAAATTACAGCACCATAATTATGCAACCTACTGTTCATCAAGGCTGCATCAGCGCAAAAATAAAGCCACATTTATAATTTCAATTGCTTAATCACACACATTTGTTCACTTGCAGACCTCTAGTATTATTAGTTTAGTCTGTGTCCTCATACAGACAATTTCAATATTCAATTGAAGTAACCAAGGCCCCTTTATCAGTGCTCTCTGACCTGCACCTATTAGATCATCTCGCTCAAAGTTGTACATCTTCGGACTTCGAAATACATTACGTTGATAAGCCATATTTGGGCGGCGTTCAATTTACAAAATTATAATCAGCAAATATATCTACTGTCCCGTTTCGTTACTAATGGACCTCATATAAACCAGTCCGGCACTGAGACGAACTTAGCTGAAAAGCGAACTTTCCAGGAAATTAACCACTAAATTTTAACTGAAGTCATTAAAGGGACACGATTAGCCAAGGCATCCGGCATAGCTTGTTAGTAATGGTATGAGAGCTCATTGAAATCTCTGGAAGTATATTCTAGGATGAGTGCCACAGTGTCAATAGGTTTTATTCCGTAATGCTTTGGATGAAAACCCATGTTATTAGGCTTTCTGAATCAATATGTATTTTTATACATTAAAAAAGCCAATATGCAGAAATCTATTTAATCAGAAAGGCAACACAATACACGTAAGAAAGATAAAGCAAATGGAAGAGCAATTTGTAAAGTGATAAATGAATAAAATGAGTAAAATTATGTAAAAAATGAGGGAGAATACATCTAAATCATACTTAAAAAAGTAGTTTAAAATGAAAAATGGTTCAAAAAGATGCAACTCTGAACTAATGAACAATTACTAGTACCATAACGTAAATCACATACAACTTAAGTAGTGTTTATGTTGTAATAGATACAGGATGCTCAGGAAAGTGGAATAGTGCTGAGTCAATATGCTTTACGTTTCCGGTGATAATTTTCTTTTCAGCTTTTAATTTCCTTTTCTAGTTCCGTTTTTGGTACAACTTATTTTTGAAGTCGACAATGATTGCGTTTCAACAATGAAACAGAAACGATTTCTGCGCTGTTGAGGCAAGCAAATATTAATACCCGGTTATGCACTTATACAATATTACTACAGCGCAACCCGCAAACTTTGCTTCGCGCTGTTGTTATTAAAGACATGCTATGCACGCCTATCACGCGCAAAAATATACAACTGTTCATCTGATGATGCATCCGCGAAGACGATGCCGGTTACTCTCTTGTGAACGCTAGCGTGGTTTCTAAGTATGGAAAATTAAAGTTGCTGTTGTCAGCTTACGACCACCAAAATTCACATTACGCTCTATGGTGACAAGCAAAAAGGGAAAAAGTATTTTACCGAAAGACTCCATCCTCCATACAAACAGACGGACAAACTTCTGCAGTACAAAAATCTCAATGTTAGATATAAGGTGAAAATACCCAAGGGAATAACCTTCGGAAATATTAAACTTCCGATAAACTGTTGCAACGATTGCGGCGACTTAAACCAAACTTTGACCTCGTGTAGGATAGTCTACTGAGGGTTTTTCTCTTTTTTGCATTTGTTTCAAAATATACATGACTAAGTCTATACATAATAAAAAAAAGAACTGAGTGGTAAGCTATCGTCAAATACGTTAGATTAGGTCGAGGTGGTTCTTGGGTATCTTGTTGTCTTTTGACGTTGCGTTGTATGTTTGCTGACGTTGCTATACATTAAATAGTGCCAAAACTATAGTCCGCAAAAAATACCAAGTATTTTCTTTGGGAGATAATTGAAAACTGATTTCATTATTGTGCTCGGGAAGTGCAATGAACATGAAATGAATACACAGTTTATTTTTTCCGTTGATTACAGTATAATTTAACAGTCCTGAGTGTATTTTGCCAGTGCTCTATGAATTTCGAGTAGCTTGCAACATGTATGTGCCACTATTGCTTCGATTTAACTATTATTTTATCGTTTTAAAAATTAAAAGCGAAATCATGCAGTAAATAAATAATAAAGGTAAAACTCATAAATCGTTACACTTACGTTTATAACAATATGCTCCATTACACAAAACCTACTGGAAAAGGAAGATAAAACTTTACACTTCGGATTATCCTAGCTGAGTTGAACACTAGCTGAGGAGCTGTACCCAAAGGCTGCTACTACAAATAAGTTACTAGAGTATAACAAAAATACAAGGAGACGCCAACGCCGACATTGGTTCGTGCCTATTATCAGTCAAAGCACGCACAAGTCCGCTTCACCTGGTGAAGCAGAGCGAAGGCCGATTGACGCACGAGCTGCTCGCTATAGCCGCGCGCACGTCCCCCGCAGCACGCCCGACAGTCGGATGGATGGGGAAGCTAATGCACTGGCGTTTACTAATATCGGTACTACTGACATCTGATTGAAGAACCTTCACCATAGTGGTGAGTGGTGTTTGAAAGTCCTACGTAAGACTGCGTCAATACGAAAAGGCATATTTGTGTGTCGACTATTATGAAGAAAGAAAATCCAAAGAAAGAAAGAGTGAAACTTTCTTCGAACTAGCCTTTGATATCGCTAATGGTCGCCTATGGCGTCGAAATAACCAACAGGATGTTGACCTTTTCGATCACTAACCACAGGCAAACGCGTTCGAAAGTAGCTGCCGAGGCAGTGGCAGCAGGGACTACGCAAGTTGCGGTCAAGAAGCTAAAATTAGCTGATGGTGAATTGCCACGGCTGAAACATTGACGAAGAGCAAAATGAAGGCCAAGGCCAGCCAGTGGAAAGGGAACGTTGCTGAAGATAATAAGCTATATTTGAGCACTTTTAACATCGGTCTGAAATGCCCAGAGAACAAGAAGCCATTTTATTTCATATAGTTTATTTAGTGAGTGTTACAATTTATATAATAATACGTTTTTTTCGATATATAAACAATTAAGTTGACAAAATTTGAATATCATAATCAGTTATTAAGAGCTAAATAACGTAAGAGTTGGTGATCATAACAGTATCTATAATACGGTATCTATAATGTTGGCAAGTTCGTCGAATTGTTTTTCTATTACTGCTAAATGAAGATGTTAAAGCCAACAAATGCAAAAACATATTGCTACTCTGATATGTCTCGTTTGATGTTATGTTTAGGAAGCGAAGGCAAAAATAAACTTATAAAAAATATTCGCTTTCTTTAATGGACTTATGTTCATCTTTCTCCATGAGCTACTTGAAAACCTTATAGAAATAAGGTTTTCGCTGATACCATTGTGGAGAACTTCATTTGAAGTGATAATAATTAATAAACCAAAACGTAGGAAACGGAAAAAAAACTAAGAATTACATTGTGTTAAAATTAAATATTTGTCGTCATATCACTTGAGAAGCTAAGATGAGAACTGAATCGTGCGGTCGAGGCATTAGTGTTCACAACGGTATTATCTATGTTTTTATCTAATTTCTAGAATACACCTTTCATTTGGGCAACATGCGTCGTTATTGATATTTGCCTAACAACGACGCCTACGGATGTAATTCAGAGGCACGGAAGTCAACGATCCATGTTACTGTAACTCAAATTACATTTACGACTGAATAGATCGTAATCGAACGTATTATTTAGCTTGTATCTGACATCGATCATCAGTATTATTTCGCCCCTTACGATCTGTTTTTACAGTTAAACGTTTGATAAACATACGACAGCTAAGCGATGAAGATCACCTACCTGACCTTGGAACTCCACGCTAACGAGTACTTCCACCAATTACGGTTATGAAATCTTGACACACAGGTCTTGCGTAACACCCAGAACAAGCATTGGTTGTTCACAAGCTTCATACAGAAGCAGTTTCGTTTTTAGCATGCAGCGAAAAAAAAAAATTGTATATCAGTTACACTATTCGGCAGAATGTTGACTTGTTTAACAAGGATCGCTTTATCCTATCTAGTGCCTAACGCGACTGTAATTTTCACATACTTAACCTTCCCTTATTTTTTAGACGATTTCTCAGGTAATACCCCCGGGAGAAGAATTAAGTGAGATTAGTTCAGAGAGGTGGTGTTTTTAGGGTCTATGTCCGAAGGTTTGCTAAAAAATACATCATTACCCAAAGCATGCTTCTAGCTGTATATTTCAGAAGAAATGTAATTTTAAAGCTGAGTCAAAGAAGACTTTGGCATCAGATGTTTATGCGTTAATGGAAATATTTGTAGCGTGAAAATAAATACATATATATATAATCTAAAATGAGAATTTGCCTGTAACTTCAATGCACCTAAGTATCCGCTCGGTCACCGAGATCAAGCAACAGCTGCTGATATATAGGCGTGCTAGTGATTATCGGTAGAAATAACTTTCACAAATGTATATAAGCTTATTCAAAGACGTAATTTATCAAAACATCAAAGTTATCATTTACTCAAATGATATCGAAATTAGTTATTGTAATTAACTGGGAGAGAATAATCGCAAAACTCCGAAAAGCGTTGATCGTTTTTTACGGGTTGATCGAACATCTTAATCCGAGGTTTTATCATTCATCATTTTCAGGTTCACTCATTTTGTAGACCACGTTGTCTCGGTTCGAGACAATTTGAGGCCATTCTTACAGTTTAGAGTTTCTTGCACATTCATTTGATATTGGCTTGGCATATCGTGGTCCTTCCTTTGTGATTAAAATAACAAACATAGATTTATTCCTTTTATATAATCATTTATCAACTCCCTTGTAATAAGATGTTACAATAGTGACAATAACTCACCCATTTTTTTTAACTTAACGACAATGACACTAATGCGGTGCATGGTGGCTTTCGGCATTAATTTCATATCTGTGGTTCTAGACTATTTGGAGACACTTTTTACAACGAAGAACTTTACTATATTCATTAAATTAGCATAAATTAATGATGATAGATTTATATACATATCAGATTCTTACTTTCTCTTGTAATTATCACTCTTACTTCTCGATTAGTGATCTATCTATCCTACTTATATCCCTATTCTATTTTTGTATTTCCATCTGATCTGCAGATGTTAAGCATTTAAGGGGCAATATTTAGCAATAATATTTAATATATAGTCGAGGTCTTGTTGGCTTCATATCTACTCAGAGGTCTGCTTTTACGTTTCCAAAAGTTTCATTTAGTTGCGTTCTCCTTTATATATCTGGTACATTTAAACATATCTCATGAATACGCGTGAAGTAATTGAATGGAAGAAATAATATTCAGTTCCGATTATACTTTAACACTTAGTTCTATTTTAGTATTACGACTTTAATTAGCCTGATACAGAACAAGGAAGCTGCGAAAAAAAGCATGATATTTGAGAATCCCTTTTCGAAAATAATCAGGTTTTTAATCCACACATTTTTTAACGATTTAGAAAATAGTAAAGAATCATTCTTTACATCGTAACATACTCACTACTTTATTCCAACATTTGAATACGAAAAACCTGTGTCATATACATATACTCGATTTTAAGTAGTTTAAGTGGGCTTGCACACCGAAATTGCACAACTTCAGGCAATTCCAAAACCAATCATGTTTGTGCGCCATAACCTTGAATTGCGTTGGACTAGTCCACGCCGATCAAGTAGTTATTCTGAAACGATTCGTGTTCAGCAAATGTCAGCCTAGTAAAAGACACTCGGTACTCAACAGCAATTTAAACTGAACGAAATTCTTTCAACTGAAGACTAGACTTCTTTCATTCCCCGAAAGTTTATACGGTTCGGTCTACAGGCTCTCTTTACATGCATGGCTCAACATAGTTTCCTGGAAAGAGCCCCTGAACACCATCCATGACTCCCTCGTACCAGCCATCATCATTCTTCTTAATAACGTAAATAAGAGCGTTTTCGGCAAAGCTTAACTCATCTGCTTTATCAGCCTGATAGTCATAAATAGCTACAACTTTCTCAAGGTAATTTGCCGGTGCCCACGCTGGTTCACCACTTGAGCTGGAGCCGCGTTGGCCAGTAGGATCGCCAGTAGTGCCACTACTAGCGTTCGATGCGGCTGTAGGTGGTGATGATAATTCCTCAGGGGGAGGAGGCAACGGCGGCGATATATTTCCTCCGGGAGGCGGCGGAGGTGGCGGCATGTTCCCAGTCACGCTGGTTGTAGGACCATTGGAAGAAGAAACAGGAGGAGGTGGCGCAGGACTAGAGCCCGCAGGGGCCATCATGTTTGCCGGTGGGGCGGGAAGAGCTTCGGCCCGTTGAGAAGAGCCTATCTGTGTAGTGGGCCCGCCGGGGATAGCATGCCCATGATTACTGCTATAGTGAACACCTGCGCCATGTCCTAGACCCATTGCATGTGTACCCATCATATGTTGAGAATCCTGGAATGTAGAAATAGGCACGTTTTGTAGATTTTTTGGATGATATCTTATTGTCTGTGGTAATTAGTGATATCGCACGGGTTTGTACTTCATTTATGGAGAGAACATTACAGCCCTTTCCCGTTTTTTCTTTGCTTGGTATGAGACGATTTTTTATAATATTTAAACTGGTACGACCGTACTTTGACGTTTTGAGGCGAGGCCTATTTTCCTTTGGAGAAAAGCTCTCGTTTAAAAGTTGACAATAAAAGCTTCTGGTGTAAGGTTTTGTCAGAAGTAGAATTAGGTTTATGTATTTCTGGCAGTTAAAGATAAGTCTGACAGGCGCTAATTAATTCTGCATGTTTTAATTCAAGAGGAAGGTACTATTATTGGATAAACTATGTTCACTCACTTTGAACAAAAGCTTCGATAAATGCATAGTAATTATAATGTAGCCAATAATAACTACTTAAGGACGTGTTACTCTAGTTCGGCTTTTAGTTCGAAGTCCGCCACTCCAACTAAAATGTATTGTATTTCAAAATGAACGTGCAGATGACCGAGCTATAAAATCTTTCTATGTTATAATATAGAACCTATGTTATACACTGATTTTCTCTTTAACTTCTAAGCAAAAGTCCCTTTACAGATTTCACATTTGTAAAAAAACCAAAACAATTTATGGTACTAGTTAACTCTTATCTCAAAATACAGAGATGCGGTCGTGCAGGTTTAGAGTATTATAAAATTCCAGTTGTGTCTTATCCAACAAAAGGTAAATGTATCATGAAATATGTTTTTTTTTGTGTACTGTTTTCGACTTTTTTTTTAGGAATCCAAGTCGTGCCAAGTTGTCCCGTGTAGCGTTGATCTCCACAACGTTCGTCTATACTTTTCTATATACGATTAAAACTATATTAAACAACTGATTTACATTAACAAGCCCAATAGTTTTTACGTCAGGAAGTGAATAAAATCAAGCGGTTTATTATGGGAAGCACGCGCCCTAAAATGCATATACTATGAAGTTACATGCACAGCCGTTACCTTGTTGTTTTAACAGTCAAGCATCGCTTACCGGATGATGTTGAACAGCTGCTGTTCCTCCAGCAGAAGAAACTGGTACCATCATCCCTTGGCGATAGTGACTCATCATTTGTTGTTGATGTAACTGTTGCTGCTGAATCAGGTATTCACTACGAGTTACTCCATGCCCAGCGGTAACCTGAGGATGTGGCAAGGTGCTGCAATTCGAAGCACTTCTTCTGGGTCCACCACTAGTACTGATTATTGAATTGGGTCCCATCATTGCCGACCCCATGGGATAATTTGGCGCATAATTATTAGGCAGCTGAGGTGGCGCAATCGGGGGCGTAGAACGATATTCACTCCTTCGTAAAGTTCCACCGCCACCGCCCATACTCATTCCCCCGGCTCCCATTTGTTGCCCCGGTGGTGTGGGTGGCTTTTGGGTGGGCGCAGGCCCCGCTGGTCCTTGCCCACTTGAAGAAGAGCTTCGGCGCGCTCGAGGTGCTGTTTGACTATAGTTAACAACACCGTGTATACTCTGGCTCTGTGGGTGGCCATGGGTTTGGGGCACAATACGGGCGGCATGTCCAACGCCATCTAGTGCTGAATAATCGATTGGCTTCCGTACGTATTTGACTTGTTTCTCCTGGTTGGCAGGTGCCAAAATTTTGTGCTGGCGAATTGTGTTTTTGTTTGTTGTAAGGACGCCAATTTCCCTCCGAGCTACTTTTTCCTTATGAATAGATACGGTTTGTGCAATATGGTTGACCTGTAAGAACAAAAGAGAGATTATCACATATTTGCCACACAGTTATATATAAGTATTATATTATTTAAGGCGGAGCAATATTAATTTTAGGCTCAAGCAACAGAACCTATTCAACATGCTTCAGGTTTACTATAATTGCTGTCAAGTTAAGGGTATGCTAATAACATTCCCAATGAAACCGTATCTAGAAATCCGTACCTGTGACTCTACAGAGGCCAGTTGCGCGGTCTGTAGATCTAATAGATGCAGAAGATTGAAGGCAAGAGTGTTAATTTGGTATGCTACGGAAGCAAGTGATTGTGTTGTATACCTGCTCAATGGAGTAAAAGGAACGTGAATATAAAACCAATTATGCAAACGTTAAGGGAGGGGGCACAAAAGTGGGCTTATAATTGGGATAAACGTAAAGATCTGTGCAGAAGATAAGGTTGAAAATATACAGACACATGGCTCCAATTTCAGGAAAATAGGCTTATGGTTGAAATGCATGTTTTTGCCTCTAAAGTGAACCTTTTTTTTTTTAACTAAAGTATTGTGCCTAGCTTAACTTAAGTCTACTTTTGTCCCATCGTGTACAATATACAAACGTCGCCTTAGAAATTTATCTTACTCAGTGGTAAGTTGGAGGTTACAGTGTAAATTATTCACTTAAATTCCACATTAAATAATTCCATTCGTCCCAACGTTAGGCAGGTTAATAATTTTATCATTTTTTTTATTTAATCGATGTAATGCCTTCATCATGCTACTTTCCGTACAAGAGGTTTCGTCGAAATATGATTCCTTGATATATTAAATAATTATGCAAGGTAGAACGAAATTATAATAAGCGTTTTTTTCGACTCAATGACATCTATTAGCACCGTGGTGAATTCCCTTAATTTCTTTAGAGCTTTTTATAGTTTTGTCAAATAGAAAAGCTTTACTTACTTTTTACTTTCTTCCAGAGCTTGGGTCTTGTTCTCAGCCTGGAAGTAGTTAGCTTCACAATATTCAGCCACTTTTTCTAAGTTAGTATGGGAATCTTTAATACTTTGGCGTCCTTCAGGAATCTCCTGACACATGAGCGTCTGCAGTTCTTCCATCATTTTTGCAAGCGGCGACGGAGGATCTGAGCCGAGGGGCACTGAAGTAACTGTTGCAAACGCTAACCGTTGTCACTCTTCCTGCAGATATTGGTTGTTTTGGCCAACCGAGATCACTTAGTAATGCACACTGGTTTCTGTAGTTCCGCTGCAGCGATTCCGACAACCTATAATGAAAAATACGTTACAATAGGCGACTCTAAGCTAAACTACGCAAGCTGAACCAGCCTTCTGTAGATCAATAAACGACCGACAGCTAATATGGCCGCATTTAGGCTTTGCTTGCTCAGTTATGAGGATTTGTGTAATTATAGTAATCGAATTGCTCACTGTTTGATGCAATCACTTCGTGTAAAAAATTGATGTAGCTCGCTATCATGAGTCACCACCGCATTCGACTTCGCTTGATTCATCGCATTGATATCTAGGTAATTAATAAAATGACTGAAAGGCTGATGGTGGCTCTGCGTCATTAAATCAACAATGGTGAGCTAGTAGCTTGTTTAAGTTTTGATGATTAGTTTTTGAGCTGCAAGCCATGTGTGTATTGCAATATCTACGACGTTTTATATCATATCATCACATATCAAGATAAATTTGCATGGGCTTTGGAATTTTAGTTTTAGAACTGTGTTCAGCAATAGCTATTAAAGAGCTAATACATGGTCAGAAAAAGTCAAACTAACAATAATTAAACCGATAATTCACTCAAACATACTTGAATTTACTAAACATATTAATGAAAGTGCTTTAATCGCATCAAAAAAACACTCGTCCTTGAAATATTAGTGATGTTGCTCGGCAACTCCGTGTAAACATTTGAGATGCCGTCAATAATAAAACTTATGAAGTTGTATTCGTTCACATAATATTTAGCAAGTCGACGAGAAAAAAAAATATCGTTTTTCTACAGTCGATCCTGTCATGGCGACACTACGCCACCTCGCCACAATCAGGCCATTCAAATTTCATCTTCTACATGCTACTTTACATCTATCAGCATGAGTAGGAGCCCATAAGGAAATACGTAAAAACTTCTCTAATAAACAAGAGAGGGCAACATCAACAACAACAACAACAACAACACGTTCAACATTTTTTTAAGGCCAAACGAAAACAAGCTTTGAAGCCGATTTAAAAGGCAACAACGAATGCCAATAGATAAATACAATTGATTGATAATTAAATGAAAATAAACCGATACCGAACGCTGTTGCATAGATTTGGCTAAAATTAAAGGTAAAATAGGTGAGATTGTCAGAATTTAATAACTACAACGCAGGATGTCGTATTATGTTGTTGTTGCGCAACTATAAATACACGCATATAGTAATAGATGTGGTATATATAGAACCAATACCATTGCGCAAGCGTCCGACAAACTGACGACATCATACTGATAAATAAATATTGTATCTAGACAATCTAACCTGTTATAAAGAAAAAATCGAAAAAAACATAAGATAAAAAGCTCACCGTCACCATCAGGTTGCTGCCATATAATAAGAGAGCTCTTTATAACTCATCGTCCGATCTTCTCCGTAACAGTAATATGTATGCTATAGTAAATACCATTATTCACAGAGAATCAGAATACGCCGTATCAAAAACAGGGTACGATGTGGTGTAATAAGGCCATTGCACATAGCGGGGAAGTGGTAAGATACGTTACTGTATATGATAAAGAAGAGGCACTTCAAATGGTAAAATTGCACCATGGGAAAAATGATGTAAAATATATTAAATAGAAAAAAAACACGCACAGTTTAAATTAATACTAATTGAATACTAAGAGATCTCTAACCAATACGAATAGCTACAGATGTAGAAACAAATGAGAGCGGTACTATAATAATTTGGAGTAAAAATAATTGCTCACCGTTCGTAAATGCTCAAAGAACGAACCTTCTCGATTCATTCCACTTTTACCCGCTCTCTCTATCTCTCCCTATCTCTCTTTTTCTGCGTCTCTTTTTCTCTTCGGGTAATAATAACACCTCAACACGTTTCTTTATTTTTGTGTTGCGGTTGTGTGAAGTCCTCCGTTGCGCTATAAAAACTGCGGGCGGAGGAGCCTTTGAGAGCTATGAAAATAATTGTCAATGTTAAACTGTAAATTTAAATCTTAAGGCAGTTGTTTCAAAATCTGATCAATTAATACTATAACATCTATAACACTAATTATCATAACACAAATCAACCACACCACTGCTGAAGAAAACAAATGTCGTTAAATACTGAGAAGACTAAATTAGTATATAGTATATCTCACCCGTCCCATTTTCACTCTAGTATTATATGTATATTATATAACAACACATGTGCGATGAATACCAGCGGTACATCCACAGCAGTGGTGTATAATTTAATTATAAAATGTAAGAATTGTATTGGAATAACAAACATACATGCTTGAGTATATCAGTAAGAGAAATTTTATAATAGGACACGCAGGTATAAATATACATAATATAAATAAACAATAAAAACTACAAAAAATAATAATGTACAGTACATTGCCTGTTTTTATTTTAGCTCGTAGTTGTGATTTTACTGGGTAGTGAGTGTTTGAAGAATGTCACGCGTTTTTGTTACGCTAATGTGTTTGCTTATTTCTATCAGAGCAAGGAGGTTGGTTTATCGTGACAGAGATCCGGTGTTGTTTTCCGCCACTACATAGCCCCTTCTGTCCTCATGCTGCAGCCGCCTTCATCAAGTTATGCTCTCCGTCTCAATAGTAATACTTCTCTTGCAAGTACGCTATTTCAGCACAACAAAAATTTGTTGACCATCTAACGCTACACCCACGCACATTTCGAACATAACTATAGTTTTTTAACCAATAGAACATATACGATAAAATAATGTCGATCTTCCATTGGTGTCACCTCTTACTGCAACTAAGGTCAGCGGCCGTAGCAACACTGTTATCATTATTAAAAAAACCACCGCGAAACATCAACACAAACACTCAAGTCGTATCAAATCGAAATGATGGACGATGGTCTTGATGATGTACTTATGATTGTAGCATGACGCTGGCAACGGTGACTAAAGGTGGTAGTGACATTGGCAAACAGCACAGGGAGCAGTAATAATACAAATAATTCGATGTTTGTCAGGAAGGCATCAGGGGGTTTCGTTTTGTCTTTTTACTCGTTAATTATTATTGTTAATCTAGAAATGTAACCGTAATTCGTTCTTCTCCTGTCAAATGCGCACTCCGCTGAGAACGCCAAGCTACCTTCCGACCTTAACAACAGAAGGGGCGCTGCAAATCTACTGTTTCTGTTCATCAATAGTGAAAGAGTGAAAAATGCAAAGGAATCATAATAATAAAAGAACACAGTTTACAGATACCACTAACTAAATATGTGGAACACACGCATCTGTACGTGTATATCCACCTGCCGTTGTTATCATATCGTTTCGCCTTACTCTGCTTCGCTCACACGCTTGGATAGGCTCTAATATTGATGTCATCGGGCCCCCACAAATAATTTCGACCCATCCTATAACCTGGTAGATCAATTCAAATAACTTCCGAAAATGAGACAATTATATGAATAAAGAATATAGTCACGCCGATGGTACGCAAATATCAGCGAGTGGCTCTCGGTCAGCTGTGGGCAGGTAAGTGGACGTGATCTGTGGGGGTTCGGGAATTGGCGTTGTCGACCATAGTTTGCGGCTGCAGCTGATGTTGCTGCCTGCAAAATCGCAGTTCAAGCGACTATCATGGCGGCGCGCACAACTCAAAAAAACAATAATAATTATTAGTTGTACAGCAATAATATTTTTATGATTATAATTATTGTGATTACTTTAATATAATTATTATCAATCAGTATATTTGTATTGAGCGCGCCACAAGCGAACCCTAATTCATATAAATATGAATAGTAGACAGTGTACATTGATACTAATGTTTAATATTACTACATCAATAATAATAATAATAATAGCAATAGTTGACATCAGATAATAATGGCAATAGCATTGTCGCAAAAATATATCATAAACGAATGTACGAGTTACTTTTTGCTCACTTTTTAAATTACTACTACGCACAAAGAAATATCGTTTTAGTTCTATGAATAGGAGGAAATATCTCCTCCTGAAGTCGCGGCAGATTTGGCCATTACAACCGGCCCAACTAACTCTTCACTAATTGACACTGTTGTGGTAACATTGCAAGCGTAAACACTTGATGAGACACGCGGCAAAAAAAGGGTAGATAGACGAATCATTAAAATCAACTCGTCTACGTAGTGCGGTGAATTACCTTATCCTACGTACCCGAGATACTGATAATAATGAATGAGGTGGTAACGGTGAATAGAGCCCATTAATAATTTCGGCATTTTTCAATAAAAAAAGTTTGAATTCAAATTTCTACGGACGGTAATAAAATAAATGTAGCAACAGCACCACTAAATTAATTTTACATCCCTGCCTTAAACTAATACATTCTGGGAGTGCCTTAAATTAAAAAAATACCACTAATTTAAGTGCTTAGATGTAACAATAATAATGATGATAATAATAATAATAATAATAACACGAATTACATTGGTGGTAAACGTCTCAATAACAAAAATCCACCCTCTTTAAACGTTGGCCTGCTGTGGTAGTCGTTTATACGCTGGGTACTACAAATAGCCCACACTTTACCAATACAAGACAGAAGAGTTAAGTTAGATGTTTTCGTTCGGCCTCTTCAAATACAGTAATACACTCTATTGTTGAACCCCCTTGATAAAATAGACGGTTTTGTAGATGGGTACCCCACGCTGTCCTGCTGCCGTGGTGTTTGTTAACTGCCCGTCTCTTCAATAGTATTGTTGTTGCTGTTGTTGTTGCTGCTGCTGTTGCCTCTTGTTGCCGTATCCCTGTTGGCCGTAGGCGCCCCCATTTGCGCCATCAGCCCCGTACGCTGTCCCATAACCACCAGCCTGATTCCCGTTGTCATAGCCGCCCTGATCCATAGCCATGCCCATACCGGCACCCTGGTTCATCGTCATTCCGGTGCCCATAGCACCACCCATCGAACCACTAGCGACTTTGCCGGGAGTCTTGAACGACACCTGCAGCGGTTTGCCCGCGTAATGGAAACCGTTCAACTGTTCGATGGCCCATACAGCCTCAGAATAGTTTTGCATTGTGACAAAACCATAGCCTTTTGACTTCATGGTCATTTTGTCCTGAATCACGGAGGCTTTCTCAACCGTCCCATACTGGGCAAATAAGTGAAACAGTGAACTGTCATCAGTATCCACGCCAATGTTGTACACAAAAAGAATGAAGCCGCCACCACTACCGTTTTGAGTATCGTAGCTACCAGCATTCTGACCGCCAGCCTGTCCGTATCCGCCACCTTGGCCACCGTAATTCCCGGGTCCGGCCTTGTGTATAGGGTTGAAACGAACATTTGGGCGGAAAGAATTATGGAAAGGTGGGCCACCCATCCGACCGTGCATAGGCCCCCCGACACGGCCGCCCATTTGCTCACCCATTGTCATGGCTCTGTGTTTCTTTAGCTTCATTTGATCATCAGCGATTTTCACCTGTAGCGGCTCAACGCCGCCTTGAAGAGTCTTGCCGCTCATGCCTTGAATGGCGCGATCGGCATTCGATTTATCATCATAAAGAGCAAATGCCACACCTTTATTGGCGTTAGCAGCCATGTCGCGAAGTACGCGGAACTGTACGAGCCGACCAAATTGTGAAAACATTGCCTCGAGCTCCGCCGGGTCGAAATTCCGCGGTACGCCACGAATATACACATTAGTGTTCTTTGAATGATTAGAGTCGGACGGCTTGGCGATGGCCACTTTCAGAGTCTTGTTGTCCATCTTGTAACCATTATAAGAGCCGATAGCTTTTTGAGCGTCGTCCGGATTATGATAATCGACGAAACCGAAGCCATAACTGTAACCAGACTGCTTATTGCGTACAATTTTACAAGTCTTGATAGGGCCGATTTGGGCAAAGAGGTCGTGGAACTCTTGGTCGCTGAGTCGCTGCGGCAGGTAGTTGATGATCAGGTTGGAAGAGGAAGGCTCATCTCCAGGGTGCGACCCGTAGCAGTTGGCCATGGCGTCACTCAGGGCAAGACAACGTCACGCGGTGGTAACGACGGACTATAGTGAGGGTCGGCTAGGGCTAAACGTATGCCGGCTCTCGGCTTTCTCGCTCTTCACCACACAGACTCCTGCCCGGGGGACTCCTTTGCAACTCCTGCGGGAACTGCGCACACCTCGAGGACTGACGGACTTCGTATATGCCGACTGAAGTTCGCCGTCACGCGTCGAATCGCTGGCTGAGCCTTCGTCTTCCTACGTCACGAACGAAGTAACCAGCACACGATAAACGGCCAGTGAATGTCCGGACAAACACAAATCCTGCACAATCCTGAGGCTGAGTTCGCGGCACCGCACAAGCAAGGCAAGCAACTTACTCGAAGAGCCGTGCGAAGAAAACTGGATCTTCACGAAGCTTCAAGTCTTCACCAATTAAGGCAAAACACTGTCAAAATAAAACTGCACTCCACAAAGCCAACGAGTTCTCTTGGGCGTCGCTTATGACACAACGTGGTACCAAGCCAAGGCGGAACGTACTACAACACGGTACGGAAGGTACCACGATCGTGCCACACTTGAATTCCTATTTATTTTTTCTTGTAAAAATGGTAAAATACGGCTTTTTCCCAAATACTTGACAACCTGAATAGAATCACTAAATCTAAATGTAAATATAAAGCAAATCCTGACCAAAGGTGCCCACCAAAACATATCTGTGGTACTAAACAGCGAATGTGGCTGTATTTCCGGTTTCGACAAGTCTTTTTCTTGTGACCACGTTTTGTGATTGACGTCGAGTCGACTTCAAAGTGAAAAAAATGGCCCCTAAGAAGGGAAAGTTACAGCAGGATGCACCCGTGCTCAATCTTGGCCCCCAGGTACGAGCCGAGACCGTTACGGAATACGTGAATTTGTGGTGACTTGTGAAGTTCTTCCGATGGTTGGCACCAGGTGTAACTTTACGAAAAAAAATTCGAACATGCATAACCACGAAAAGTTCTCTGACCGTGTTTCCAATTAATATATTTAATTTTGATGAAATTTCAGGTTTATGACGGAAATAACGTGTTCGGTGTGGCTCACATCTATGCGTCGTTCAACGACACTTTCGTTCATGTTACTGATCTGTCGGGTCGTGAAACTATCGTGAGAGTTACCGGCGGTATGTATTCGAAAAGCAACTAAAAAACGAAAAAAGTCTTACGGCTCACCTGCACTCGCACGGCTACGGATAACACGACTCTAGTTAACAATTTTTATTGATTCGCTGCGGTTGGTAGAGTGGCAAGCTATAGAACGTAGGTAAAATGTGCTGTTCGATGTAAGTAATTAGTGAGTGCATTTTAGAATGGATGTAAACAGATCGAAGATTACTAACACCATATTGAAATTTCAGTAATTCTAGCCTGCTAGTTGACCTTATCATCGAAATCCTACGTAACGTCCCTCAGCATTTCGATCAGTGCAAGTGCAGAAAAGAGATAATTGATGCTTTGCCATAAATATTTTCTTAGAGAATTGGTGCTTCTAGAAAATCTCGGCAACGTCGTGTGTTAATAAATCAGTACTAATAGAAATGAACACAGAATTGGAAAAGTAGGTGCAGCAACTGCTAACGGTGGTTAGCCATGCAGCAGTTGCAATACTGTATAAAAATCTTCTTACACTGAGCAACTGGACAAAACGTACAAGTGATGTATAATGAAGGTCGAACATGTTTTGTGCTGAATACAATTGTTGTTATTATTTGCTATGTATTTACAGGTATGAAAGTGAAGGCTGACCGTGACGAGTCATCGCCGTATGCGGCTATGTTAGCCGCCCAGGACGTAGCTGAGAAGTGCAAGGCCGTTGGAATCACAGCTCTACATATTAAACTTCGTGCCACCGGAGGTATGTCTCTAGATGGATTAAATATAAGCATGTAAAAACTACAATAAATATAAATGCTACCCTCTATTGTGAACCTTAGATAACGTGCTAATATCAGGAAACTGGTTGTGGTTAAGTGGAAATAAATATCTCGTCGTAAGATAAAGGGCTTTACTTGGATCTAAGAATTTTATTTCTGGGATTGCTATTCATAGCCTCTAAGAAACTATATTTAATTTTACGTCGTAACTCAGCAGTGTTATTAGATTACAAATGTTAAATGTGTAGTTTGTAATGCACGGTAATGACCGGAAATGGTATTTGTTGGTGCATATATTAGTAAATCAACGTTGAAATCTCGCTTACATTTTACCACCGGGCGACAAATCGTAACAACCGGTGATAAAATTATGAGTTATTATTCAAGTAATCCATTGCGTCTTCATTGTATTAAAATTCAGTCATTCAATGGATTGATTTACAGGCGCTTGCAATATGGTCATTCTTTAGTTATAGCAGAATATAAGTTAACTAATAGTAGAACCTAATACTAGGTTAGCATATATAGGATATGCAGATGTGGGTGATCAAAATGTTTTTTTAAATGTATTAATCTTTGAAGCCCGATTATTAGATGTTTATTTCAATAACATTTATTTTCCCATGCAGGTACACGCACCAAGACTCCTGGACCCGGAGCGCAATCCGCTCTCCGCGCATTAGCTCGTTCTGATATGAAAATCGGTCGTATTGAAGACGTGACGCCCATTCCTTCGGATGCTAGCCGTAGGAAAGGAGGTCGTCGGGGTAGGAGGCTCTAGACGCGTGCTCATAATCAGTGGCGTGGCTTGCTTTGCGTGCTTCAGAGTTCTCCATAGATAGTATTCCTGCGGGGTTTCGAGGCTGAAAGCATGACGAATAAACACTCATAGCTAAAAAAAATGTGTTTTCCTTGGTATTAGAAATGGGTTTCCATATGAACTTGTTGACTCGTTAAACATTCTAGATAAAAGCATGTAAATAATAATTAATAAAGATAAAGCAAGTTCGGTCTATATATATTCTCTCATTAATGCCAAGGGTGCTGCTCGTGAAACTAATAAAAAAGTCGGGTTCCTAAATAATAAAAGTTTATTGAAAATCGTAATGGCTAAAATGAATGCGAGATGCGCACAACCACCTATGCGAACTAAACTCCATTGAGGATATATTAACATTAGACTTCTGAAGATTTCATGAACGAATATTTTCTCTACGTTTAAAATGTACAAAGTATCAGAAGTCCTGGAGTCTACATGTCAGTGACTACCTCCAACAATAATTATTTACCCTTTGTGTTATCTATTTCGGTACACAATCGTAGGTCGTTGCCGTGGAGTTTACAGAAAAGAAGCATAGAAGAGTGAACAGAAGCATACAAATACGTGAGATATACTTATCGAAACGACACAGCTTTGCGTTGTTGGTTTCCAGCGCAGTTGTTGAACGCAGGTACTGCTAACCGCGTTCAAGGACTACAATTTAAACCTAAATTCCTTTTATTATAAAACATATAAAGGATAGGCAACTTCCAGGCTTATACCATTCCACACTTTACAACCTACACCTCTGGCACAGAGCTTCCCGCAGGCCCATGGTCCACGGTATTTTCGTTGCTGCGCCTATGTTATCACTGTATTGTGCGAGGTTTTTCTTTTTTCTCATATCGTAAACGGTCAATAGTTACTTTCGACACATTTCACTTGATCACTGTATCGTACTGGTTAAGGCGCGGTTCTCTGTTCGCCAGCAGCTGAACTCGCTTTCGTTTATACCTGCCTAGCTCTATGGTTCGCTTGAGATATGTCAACTACTTCCCATGAGTTTACATTATTGTCATTAAAATTTAGACCTATCTTTGGTCGCCACAGTTTTCATGGTGGATTTTTTTGATAGCTGAAATGCTGGGTGGAACTTGTATACCACTTGTTGTAATGTTTAACAGGGCTTCGACATCCTGGTAGGTTTGCACGGCCAAGACTACTACTGGCAAGATGTCCTTTTCCACTATTATTTTTCGTACATTAACATTTTTAATGATCCTAGATTCTCAATGTTTATTGAAATGTTATCTACATACCCCTCAAAGATTCCCTCTTCAATACCCAATGCTTTAAGGAGTACTCTGAGCACGCAATCTTAAAATTTATCAGAGGGTGGTTTGAGAGAAAGTTTTTTGTTAGTCATTGCCGCGACGACTGCAAGAGAGATACGATCAACCTTTCGTTTTAGTTGCGAAAGAAGCCTGCTCCACTTTAGCCGCGTCGTGGTCGGTAGCACCAGTCCACTAGTATTCCAGATACACACTGCAATCTCCTGACACCATTTACGATTTTATTCAGTTCTAGCGCCAGTACCATCCCAGTCTCCAATTAAATATCGAATTCTAACCGCGTAATACAATGCAATGAGTATTTTGTACATTTTTGTGTCATATAGATATTGCCGATTTGCTTTAACCTACCAACTGGCAATTATTGATTGTATCACAGATATAGCTTCTATATAGATCGTTAAAAAAAAAGTGTTAAACTATATGCAAAAATATTTGGTAAAGACACATTATAGAATGAGTGTGTTTGTCAAGTATAATAATTCACTGATACATACTAATATATTGCTAGGATATTACATATAATAATATATGTATAATATATTACAAGGGTATCCAATGGACTTTGAAGCTGAACTTTTGAACTACGAACCAGTGACAGACGAAATTTGGCTAGTATACTCTACTTTTTCAGAAACTTGTAGGTGAAAACCGGCTGAGTTTATTACAACAGAAATGAGTCTAGATGATATCCTTTAGTTTTGAAAAGTTCCGAAAAAATATCCTTTAGTTTTGAAAATCGACGTTTCTTCTGCCTCGAAAGCCACAATACTTCAGAAATTCATCGGAGATTCATGAAGATACCAAAATGCTAATATAAACATCAGTATTGCTAGCTACTTGTTGGTTTAATTATAAAACGGCTCTTTTTAAAACATACATAAAAATATAATAAATGTATACATCACATGACTATAACATGTATTTAAGCTTTTTAGAAAATTTGGTGCAAAAGAGAATGAAGTCCTTGAGAGAGGCAGTTTGAAGACAGGAAGTTTTTGATTTGAACGAGGACAAAGCTCAATTGAAAAAAAGAACCGTTTTGAGTGTAAATTGAAATTAATAACTATAATAGGGTGTATTATTACAACAGTTAGGGGTCAAATTGTTTAAGTGGCAATCAGGGTTTCTAGAACAATGTGGCTCTACAGAGAAACGTATGCTCAACATGGCAGATTAAATTATAAAATCGGAGTCTGTCTCAACCTGTATCAAAGCAACCTTGATCATCGACACATCCGCAATGGACATCATTTGCCACTATGTCAAGTTTTTAAGGGATCTCATACACTTCGGTAAGGCTGAAACTCCCGTGTAAGGAATACTATTGCTATCAATCTTTAAATATAGAATAAACTCACAATGGCTTGTGTAAGATAATTATTCCCTAAAAGATTGCACATAAGACAGCTTTAGGAACGATCGCATAAAGATCTGGCTTTATCAGATTCGACCCACCTTAATAGCTCAGGTAGTCGGAAAGGTTTAATAGCGCCTGACTGTATTGCCAAACCTGCAGAAATGCTACCCACCCTAAAATTCCTGGCTAAAGCTTTCAAGGCAGTGTGCCGGATCACAATTTGTAAGCAAGAAAATGCCTCAAAAAGTATATTCTCCTAATGGAGGCCAAGAGTCAACCTAAAATAGCTCCCTTATCGTTAAAAAGAGCCTATCGCGTACGTTCTTTAACTCACGCAAAGTTGCAACGTTTGTTTATAGCTGTACGATTCCTTAGGTAGCGCCTTTTTGCTTAGCAGCCCGCGCTTAAAGCAAAAGTCCAATGTGGATGAAGTATTACAGTGCTATGGAGACCTCGCTTTAATAAAGGTGGGAGACCGGCCAGGCGCAGAACAAGCTCCCGAAAAATGGTACTGTACTAGCGCCTTGGCGGGCTGCATCATTGAATGAACATGTCCGTGCTGGCATTATACTGTTCGGAAGCCCTGTACTAGCTTTGGATGGACTACGTTAATAGAATCATCCATCATCTAACTAGTGTAGCTCCTTTCATACATAAATCACAATTCTTCTTCTCGTACCACTGAAAAGCCACCGATTAAGACGATCTTACTAGAAATGCGGAAAATCTGTATGAACTAGTGCTTATAATACAATCCTAAAAAATAGGGTAAGACATTTTTACAAAGTAGAGGCGAAGTCGCACAGACTAGTACAACATATATTAAACGGCCCAACCATAGCCCTATAGCTTAATTCACGGTAATTTTAGCACCCTTTCTTCACACTTAATGGCTTTTATGGGTGCAACCAATTTCGTGCGGATTAGTTAGAAGTATTGCGCTGCGCAGCGCCCCCTAGTGTCTCTAAGAGGCTTCAATATTCAGCCGACGGAATGTACAGTATTTCGCAAATAGCTAAGTTAGTACTTTACTAACAGTGCGATCTTATGATGCATACAGATCAGTTGTATCTCACACCTTTAGTCGCTGTATCTGAAGCACTTACCAACACACCAGAAATTAATAAATTCTCGCGATTGAATATTATTATATATTTTCAGTATTGTGTTCCATTTGTCTGTTAACTATGTTAATATATGTGGCAATCTTTACTACATAAAACGAATGATCTATAATCTAATTTGACTTTATTAATGCTATATTATACTGCGTATATATCTGCCGTGTGTAGCCAACACAAGTAAGCATACTTTCATAAAAAAAAACAGTCTGTTATACCATACGACATCACTAAGAAAACTGAATCGCGTTGTTAGCATGCACCATTATCACGGTATAGAAATTCATTCGGTGTCAGGCATGCCGGAAAGAAGTTTGTCCTGGACAAGAAGAACTTAGTTGACTCACGGAAGCTATAGGAATTTTCGCGAAATCTCTTCGCACGGTAAGCCTGAATCGTTAATATTTGTCTACTGATATATATTTCGCGGTTCAGGATGCTTAGCTTGAATCGCTGCCAAAACGCATTTATTTCTGGCTCATCCTGATGTAGTTAAATTACTACGATTTTACTTACGAGTTAATTGATTTTAAAGAAAATTCTTGCTGACGTAAATAAATAACTAAGTAATCTAAATTCTTTACGGTACGCATCAATTCGTTTGTTTGTCAAACTCGTCGTTTGCGCTAGTTTCTCATCTCCAGCTCCTGTCGATGCGGCTTGACTCGCTGACAATTCCTGAAACCGATGTCAATTAGATCCAGTAGCAACAACTATTAGATTGTTAAGTAACTAAAAGAAACTGCATAAGAATGCTTTCGTGTCTCTTCTTAACGGGA
Source organism: Varroa jacobsoni (assembly GCF_002532875.2). Classification (NCBI taxonomy): domain Eukaryota; kingdom Metazoa; phylum Arthropoda; class Arachnida; order Mesostigmata; family Varroidae; genus Varroa; species Varroa jacobsoni. The sequence goes on along the minus strand of NW_019213260.1, from coordinate 492,083 downwards.
ATAATAAAAGCTCGGTAATAAGCAGTCAAATCTTTAAGTGGTTTTTTCAACAAAGTATTCATTTCAATGGCAAGCTCCTTTATAACAAGCGAAACTTAATAATGAAAGCAATGTCTTTAGAAAAACCCTTCCAGGGCCGCAGAAAGCACTAAACATTTTGCCATAATATCACATAAGGATTAGCTTTAGGATAGAAATACCAAAATAACTATTGTAAGGAAGACTTATTTTGCTACAGATCTGAAATCAAAACAAAAGTTGGTTATAATAATTCTATTACTCTCATTACGAGTGACGGTTAGTATGGAAAGGTCTATTGTTAAGCTAGTCTGGCTCTTTTTCTATTCTGCAACGATTTTTGGAAGATTAAAATATATAAGATGTAAAGTACGCAAAACACTAGAGCATATTTTAATGCAAAACTATGAGCTTTAAGTTACTGTGAAGACAAATTAATTTTCTCCACTATAGCGGTGCAGTTACGGCTTCTTTCAGCAGAAGCCTAAATGATACATTGACAACATTACTAGCTTTGTTTTCCATTAGGAACGCTGGGGAGAATTTATTGAAGTTGCTTGAACGAGTACAAGTACCAATTTTCTTCGAGATGCGGTTCCGTGACATCAAAATTCTTACTGCAAATTTTTGCGCACTCTTGAAGTTCAAATATAGGAAGATCCTTGAGTATGCATATATATGATTTCAGATCCTTTAGTTATTGATGATTTTTTTACTTTTAGTCGGCGCATAGATTTGGTAAACCTCTGGTTGACAAAATCAAATACCGGTAGTCCGTGTTTCTTCAACAACATATACTTTATGACCGGCGTGAATAACAGGAAACATTTACAGTAAAGTTTTTTCAATTTCCTTAAACCCAAAAGTTAAAATGTTTTCGCCAAGGGTTGGTCGAAGAGTGAATATTTTTATCTCGAAGCGTTCAAGTCGGTGTGAAGTACACAAAAAAGGAAATATGTCTCTTTTATTTCTTTTTAGGAGAAAATGTATATGTTTTTTAGGGTCAACAGAAAGGTGATTCTTAAGACATCGATTTTTGTCATTATGCAAGTACACTGTGGTCTATATACAGAGCAGGGCATTCAAATTTGGTCAACCTTTGGGGCTTGTTTTACGTGCCGTGCGTTCATCAGTCATTTTTGGTAACAGAAGAAAGTCAGTTTTCTGTAGGACAAAATGACAAACTCGTCATCGTGGAAAACAGTACATCGCCTTCAGAATTTGAACAAAGATGGCACAGTGTCTTCACACGAGACAAATTTCATTAATATTTCAAATTTATTTATAAATTCAAATAAAAAAAATAATTTCGAAATTGACAATCTAGATAATTGTCCAGTCGAGGCCCATTGAAAGATTCTCAATTGGATTATTTTTAAGAGGGTCGAAAATGTATAAAAGTGACGCAAGACACTATTTTCAATACACTTAAACCCTTTATAGAGGCATAAACGACCTTTTCAGAGAGAGGAATATCTATTGTTAAATGGGTTGCAGCGTGGAGTTTTTTTGGGACCTTTTACACCTTTTGGCCATTTCAAGCCCTAGCACTTTTGGGACTTCCAGTTTAAAAATTCAACTTTACTAATAATTTCCTGCGTGTGAAGTACTTGAGCCGCATTGTAACAAACCTACACCTATCAATATGATTTGACCCACGGTTACCATTAAAAACTTATTTTGCGGATTAAAAAAAATTAATTGAAATTGATTAGTAAGTGGTTTAGGTACCGGGTTGAAGCTGCTGCCGCGGTGAATAGCGATTATAATGAATAAGCATCAAAGTCAAGAATGGCCCTTTTAGTACACGCATAAAATATCGTCGACATACTTGTTTTGGTTTAGATACAGTACTACAAACAATTCATTAGCAACCGTCCTGACTTATACTCGACATTCTATACATAGTCCACATTTCCTTCTATGTAGCAGACATAAATGAGAATGGCAAACTTGATCGAACGTGACATTTGTCTCGCAATCGCAGTAAGAGCAACAAACTCCTGTCTAAATATAACTCTTTATTATCATATAAACTACTATGTAACCGCGCATCACGCATTTACAGAATCGTATCTGCCATGGCGGAACATCAGACAACTAAACAGAAACCCTGTTTATATTATATTTACCGTCTGTAAATGGCGAGCAGATGGTTAAGCACTATAATATTCTATGAGTACTGTTATCTCTCAATAAAATATGCCAATATTAGATAAACTTTATGGACACAGAAATGAAGCATCGAAAACATATGAAATATTTATAAGCAACTCATTAATAGGCAATGCTTGATCGGTATTTTGCATTCATTAAATTTCATTTAAGCCCGATTCGAACTTTTTTAGGGCTCTTACCGACAGCAAAAAAATGTGGCTCATCATGTTATATTTTACTTTATGCGAATTATTAGTCAACTTATCCTTTCACCGCACATCGCCTAGCCATTAGTGATAGACATATATATTGATCAAGGCAAGTTTATGTAGTATATTGTATAAATTTAACCGTTTATAAATTTTTTTGTAATAATAATATATAAATAAAATAATCTGCGATTAGCTGCCACGTTTAATCATAGACTTAGCTGCAAACGAATACGATGTTCGATAAATCGGATATTAGAATACCTTTCTGTATTTTTCCTCAACGGCCTGGAACCAATGAAGTCCATCGAAATCACCGAACTGACGCGTTAGTCTAAGAGTGAACGCAACGCCAATAGCAAAACCATCATCTGTCAACAGCGCATCGTTCTGCAATATTAATCGCTTACAATGTTATTTACTAGACGGATGGCCACGTGTTAAGAGTGAAAATTTAATGGCATTTAAAATGACGCATGCGCTAGCAATATCATTTCTTGCATAACACAGTTTCTGCTAGTTTATTCCACATATTAACATACGAAATGCGTATTATGCATGACTTTTAGGAGACTAAATTATGTGACTACTGACTATCACCTTATTTTTACGGTTGACCCTCTCACGACCCTGAATAAGGTGCTCAACAAAAGATAGTGTTAACGATGGAATTAATATATAGAAATGACGTAGGTGAGAGTTGTTCTCCTGTAACAGAGTCGAATGCGATATAAAATAATTACTATATTGTTGTCGTAAATACAGCATAACGGAAAAGCGTTGTTAGCAATGCCTTATTCACAGGCTACGTTATAGAACAAAGCTTCTGCTAAAAATCTTTAAGGAAACGTATAATTTACATAAAACTGCTAAAAATTGAAAAACCTGTAAATCATAATACCTCGCAGAAGGGACCCTCAAAGGCTTCAACCAGAAGTCGCAGGTGATCAGGAACTCTTCCAACATTATTAGCCCCCCCATCCACGCCTTGTCGATTTAAGAGGCCCGCCACTGTTGTGTCAACCTGATCGGCTGCTGCTGATACCTGAGAAATTTAATACATAACATGAAACTGCATTTTTTACATTTCTATACTTTTTAGCTAAGTGTTATCATTAAATAGGTATAAAATTTTCGCTTGCTTTTTGGCAAAAAACAGCCTCGAACTGCATTCACTGGTTCTGATGTACTTTCAAGGTTCACGAAGTAAAACCTACTTTGAATATCCAGTAAGTCTCCTTAATACCACATATGTCATCCGATAACGTCTGCTTCCTTCAGTATAATTATATGTAATTACAATTTATTTAATTTTACTTTACAATTGTAGTAATAGAACTAATTTAAGTTTACAATTAAATAAAATTTACAAACATTTGGGGAGCTGTGGATAATCAATAACGCCACAATAAAACGCCTAAATAAATAAATAGCGTGTTCAAGAACACCTACGCGTTTCAAAAATCGTTATTTCCAAACGTTTTTTTTTACAACTGTTAGCATATTTATTTTACATACTTACCTCTGCTACAACTGCAAGCCGATTTGTTTTGCTCCGAGAAAAACATGTATATTTCTTAAATAGTCATTTTAATGCTTAATAATGAAATCACAGCAATAATATTTACCCTATTTTTTCCAGCTTGCAGATAAATAGAAAGTGGCTTACACCATACAGGGAAGAAAGTTCACCGAGTGAACATTTTACTATATAAAAAAGTATTTTGATGGTTGGTTTTGGTATATCAGGAAAAAAGAGTTAATGTGGAAGATAGGTCTGAACAAATTTATACATTTTGATTTTAGAATTCTTTGATTTACTTTTCCGGCTTTGGTGATCACTATATTTTTTAAACATAATCAAGAACGACTCTCAAAGTGCTTATATGTAGGAGATTATGGTAGTATCTAGTGGTTCTTATAAGGCACGAGACCAAATTAACCGATGACTTCGTGCCACATCTTCACATACTGCATATCAACGTACGATTTTTTTCCATATCGTGGTCACGTCGCGTCTTCACAACATAAATATATTTAAAGATACAATTATCTTACATCTTTGCTGTCTTTCCATTGCGTCTTTTTGAGCAGTTCAACAAATGTTGCTGCCTTGCCATCCGGCAGTAAGGCGTTGGCCCTTGCAGCATGTTCAAGAACACCTGCGCGTAGCATACGCACGTAGCCCATCGCGTTTCCAATACTGCAACATTAGTACAATATGTCGACTAGTTATGCACACTAGCCAAGCAAGGCAAAAAGTCCTCAAAATTTGTGTTCTCTACGTTCACACTCAACTGTTGAACTCTTCGACCAAGGCTATAAAAAAACTTCTAAATTACACTTAATGCTTTTACACAACAATTCTAAACCTAACTTTTTCACCTAAAGTGCCTTGTAGGTCAAAAGTTTACTACTGATGGACCACTAGTGGGCTATTTTAGCAGCATTCAAAATAAACATAATGTGCCATTGCTAAATTTTTTGTACCACGTAAGGAGATGTCGAAGCACATCCAAACGAGTGTGACCCTCCGAAGTGACCCCTAGCTCTCGGATAGATTTACAGATCTTCTCAGCTCGATCGAATGGATATTTTTGTTGTAGAGCATCCTTGTGATCGCGAAAATGTGCGATATCACTGTGAAAAAATATACATAAGTATAAGAAAGTGGAACGTATGGCTTGATGAATATATAACTTTTAAGTGCAGCGTGTACGAAAGAAATGCGTTCTTGCGTTTCCTGTAACGATGTGTAAGCATAAGGTTAATGAAATATAACATATAATGATATCTTAGGAGTAACATCTAACAATAATTTTGTAATGCTGGACAAGTTAAAAAGTAGGTCTTGTGTCGCTACAATACTAACTGTGTATATTTAATATGTAACCCCAAAACACTGCTTTTGAAACATCAAATCTATAACATCTTGCAGAAAAATATGAATTTCACTTCACCTTTCTTTTGCTTGCTTATGCAATAAGCAAAATGTATAGTATTATTAGTATCACTATTGTGATATGTTGCTGTAGTTAAGGCGTGTTGATTTAATTTTTAATCTCTAAAAAACCTTAAGACCCCATTTAAATAAACAAAAATCAAGAGATAATGGCCTACCTGAGGAGCCTCGACTTAATTTGCTCATCAAACAGGAATTGCGAAAGTGCCGTAAACTGGACCTTCAAGTACCTGCAAAAAGCATTTTTTGCAAAGCGATTTTATGTGGCCTAACAACATTCTGCTAAACTCACTTGATTATTTTGGATAATTATTGCTATTATTGTTGATTTTTGTTAATTGTGCGTTTTGTACATTATTAACAGCTCATAAATCATCTTTAGCTGCTGCTTATTAACATCAAGGAAATGGATGCGGCTCAATCTCAGAGGCTTGTACGGTTACTTTGGGGTGAATTGTATCTGTGTTACATACCTGTAAGTTTGTAGCAATTAATCAATTACGGCTGTATATTCATGTCATAGCAAGTATATAGTTTCTGACTGCATTGCTGGAGCTTTGAGGATTTCTAAGCAATAGAAAAGATCTAGAGACTTTTGTTCAAAGCGTGAAGCGGCAACGCAGATCTTTAGACAGCAGTTGGGAGTGGGCCACTGCTGAAATCGTCGCGAGACGACTACGGATCACGATGTGCAATCCGAATGCTTCCTCAAAAACGAGCTTTTAGCACAATTTAATTGTGCAAAGTTCTTCGCTGTGAGATTCACCCACCAAGAAACACATATTTTATATGCTGTGAGTGAAAATGCATGTGATGGCTTTAGCCATAGAGATGCATAAATGCATAGAGAATTCGGCAAAGCACAGGGTGTCGGATGTTGCTGTCCCGTCTTCTCTTCTGAACTTCAGAGTGTTTATCTTGATCAGGTTTATTGTCAGTCCTAACTCCATGACTGTTTTGTGAAACCGTGGTAGAGTTTGCCATACCTGAAACCTGCTAGATCCGTATACACCTAAGTTTTCTACATACAGGACCACTTGTACTGGCTTTTTTGGCTCCCTTACTTGATCCAAAAGCTGCTTCATTGAAACAGAAAATACGAGTGGGCTCAGTTTGATCCACTAAGCTTCATACAGTTTCGTGAAGGTTCGGCCGTTCTGTCAACGATCGTTACCTCATTCTCCGGTAGAAAAAAGAAGTTGATTCCAGGCCGCTGGTTTCATAGCTAGGCACGTAAGGCGATAACACTATCCTCAACGAAGCACGGTGGATTACGGTTAATAAGCCTGGTGCATTATTTGTTATGATCATAAAACACGAAGATGTCGCTAGTAGTATGTTCTGACTCACTACTGTTCAGTGCATGACAAGGTATAGAATGGATTCGTGGTAGGTGGACGCGTTAACAGACTGCTTGCAGTACGGGTATACCTATGCAACCCAAGGTTTTCAAAGCAAAGGACACCAAGGTTGCTGCGCCTTCGTAGTTTCACCGGGCAATTCTCAGCACCTCCTTGGAGTTCAGCTCCACTGCCCAGTCTATAATCGTCTTCGCAAACGGCTGTAATAATTGAAAGTCTCGCATGCTGGGGTCGGTTATCTAGTCGTCACTGTTGCCAGCATCTGTTTCGCGAAATACTCGACTGGGTTACCTAAGGGCATTTTTTGAAGGGTGGCTCAGCTCGTTCTTATGGAATTAACCTGGCGAGTTAACTCGAAAATAGGTAGTACCTACACATCAAATAATCAACTTTTCCGAAAAACCCGTCACCGTCCTAGTATGTTTGTCCTTTTTGTATTTCAGGCATTCGCGACAACCGGTCTGTATAAATATTGCTGTCTGCACCGCCATTTTTTATATAGGAACACTTCTTCAACTCTCAAGGCTCTCTGGTTTTCTTGAAACAGAAAGTTTGCAACGACAGGACACATGCATGACATTAATAAGCTGGAAAAATGTGATCACTCAATGTGGATAAAAGTAACTAACTGAATGACTAACTCTCACCTGTATACAATATTCACAGTAGTATCTGTAATGCCGGGACCATGTGTTCGAATTGAGTTAGCAACGTGCCCAATGTTGATAGTCTGTAGGTGCTTGCTGGTACTCGCCCGTTCCACAAACGTTTGCGTGTTCATGTTGTACACGAAACGGCTCACAAACCTGTAGCGAACCAAATATTACGTATGCGCACAGTACATTACGTATCTCCTTAACATTGGCAGTCCACATGCAATATTAGATTTGAATACAAAACGTTAAATCCATAAATTTTATGGAAATGAAGGTCCCACACATAGGACAAGGCCCACAAATCAAACATTCTTATTTCGTTATAAAGAGCGCATCCGAATAGTGCTATGTCAACTGCCTTGACGCTGGACTATATCAGGAGCTATGCCTAATTAACGTAGAATGTACAGCGTGTTCAGAAAAGCCGCCTTGCAAAGTGCTCATAAAGAGGCAACCTTACGCAACGAAGTTTATTTTAGAGGAAATGATGAGTTATTTACTTCGAATACTAATTCATAATACATGATTGATATAATTGATATATTTTCTTTATAGACTGAATCTAAGTGTAAAAGGAAGTTCACACATTTTTAGCATAAGTAAAAAAAGACATTTTTGATAGTTGTGCTTATTCAATATAACTGCGATCCGTTTTGAGAATTGATCCGTGCCGGAAGTCCTCATGAATCAGCCTAGATGCTGTCGTCTGGGTTGTTCCAGAGATAGTCGTTAAACGGGCCACCAAAATCATCAAAAGTGCATTCTTGTTACTCTCTGTCAAGTTCTCAAGTCCCTTTAGCCTTGAACCCTCCGTGCACGATACGAGTTCGCGTGTAGGATCCTTCATATGTTCTAAAAAATGACTTACTAATTCACCTTTTATACAAAAAAAATTAAAACAGGTACCAAGTTTTGGAACTAGTATCACAACAAATGAAATAACATTCAATATTTTTAATACAATAAAATTGAACTTATCTTTGTTTGTTTCCTTATATTTTCCCTATGTACTGTATAATATGTTATAGATGTACACACCCTTGAATATTTCGCATGACTGTGAGCACGTCAGGACCCTGATCGAGTGTTTCCGCTGGTAAATGTGATTCAATGGTCTCGGCGCCAAATTTGAGCTGCGCAATGGCACGCATCTCGTCATACGCTCGCCAGTCATGAAGAGCTACAGTTGTCAGGTTATAAAACATTCTTTCTAGATATGTTTCCACGGAGCGTTTCAGCCACAACTAAAAGAAATAAAAGTAGGCGTCATGTAAATGATAATACAGAAATTGAGACAACCTTGAGGTCGACTGTTTATAGAATGTATTAAAATTTGCGAATGTGATTTCTAATATTGTGCGTTAACAATCAATAAGTCCATTTATTCATCTTCGATTTTAGATGTTCGACAACACGATTCGACTATATATATATGTATGCACAACAAGCAAGCACAATGATGATGACATATCACAGAATTGTTGGTGGTTTAGCACGGTAGCAAATTACGTGAAATTTCAATATTATACAGATAAGTTCCAAGTATACGCATTTCAAGTATAGAGCTGACGAGACTGATCCGTAAGGCAGGCTTCACACCAAAAAGACTAAAAAAAGCTGGCTACATAGTATTTATCACAATTTTATTTACCATAACTTATTGATACGATATTTTCTGTAACTACAGCCTTTATTCGGCTTATGAAAGCTTAACTATAAATAATTTGTAGGGCGATCTGTGGATTTGTAAAACAAGTGATAACACAATGGTCTGTCCGATTCGGCCCCGTCCTGCCATTATCTCTCATAGCCGTCGCGTTGTAAAGCTCCTCATCTATTCTCCCTACCTTCTCAGACACTCAAAGAAGGCGTCGGTTGTTGAAAGCTCAAAGTGAAGTCTTAGGTCCTTTCGTTAAGTGGGAAGTCAGCAAAGAAATACGCTAGCGCATTTTTTAGCGTACTATGAACGCACAGTCTACGTTCCAAAAGAGGGGCTTTCACACAAAATTCAGGATTTTCTACAGTTTCCGCCCCGCAGCTGGAGCTTCATTTAGGTTGAACAGTTAAAATGCCGTTACGAGAGAGCTACTTTGCGGTTTTAGTCGCGCATAATGTGACTAGGGTTTTTCTACTCTCTTCTGTGATATGATAAGCGGAACCACTATCGTTAAAGGTGTTACCGTTGACGTGTCGTTAGTATAATTTTGCAAGAAACAATGTCTCACCAGCCGCGATACTGCGTTTTTTCATGAATTTTACGGCTTCCGTTCAGCCAGGTAGATAGGTAGTGTCCAACTAACCAGGAATTGCTGCGCTTGAAATCTACTAGGGAGACAGATAACCGAGCTGCCTGTGCAGAAAGTGACCTCGATTAAATTCTCTTGGTCCTTTACTGTCAAAAGAAATGCTTAGGTAAAATTGAGAGCAAAAGAGGGCTCAAATTGTCATTCTGAAAAAGATACGTTTTTTGAAAAAAGGGGTGACAGCTACAACGCTATCGATAGATCTTAGCTCCATAAAATCTCGTTAAAATAGGCCAGCTTCAAAAACATAATTTAAATTTTAAGCTGGTAGCATGCCAAAAGGCCAAAAATGTAAAAGCCAAAAAGTTTAGAAAGTTCAAAAGGTTAAAAAAAACTTGCTGCTGGGGCTTATTTAGACGGCCCAGTAAACGGTACACATTCTTCTTTTTTAAGCCCTTTTGCCTTATAGAAATGTGCTCTAAACTCCTCAGAAGCTGCATGGTGGTTGGCAATGACATGCATACATAATACGACAAGCATCTCCTTAAAACCTCACAGAGTTTATCTGAAACATTTTTTTTATTACATATGGGGACCTCCTAAGCCTGCTGATATAATATAGATAAAATAGAGATAAAATAGACTTCCAAGATTTAGAACGAAATTTCACTTATTTACAATTGACATTCTTACTGTATACGACAAATCGGTTAAAAAAACAGTAACATACAAACTTCTTCTTACTTTTTCTGATGGTAGAGTAATTGATTCTAGCTGTAGAAGTCTTTTGAACTGCGTATGTGGTTGTGGTCGAGTCTGAAAAGTAGCAGAAGTTACCAGATAAAAATGCGAGTAAATGAAGAACTCCTAATCATAATGTGTTTAAAATACGTGATTCAAAGTATGTTTCTCACGCTGAGCAATCAATAACTATAACAAGCCTGAGAAATATTATACATACATTTACAAAAAAAAGAACATTGTTTTATGCTTTTTAGATACATTCTGTTTAGATCTTATTAGGCCTCAGAATTTCAAATAATTTTGATTAAGCTTTTCCAATGCAACTTTGGAACTCCAATATGTTATTCACCACTGTATATTGAATGTCTCTAAAAACGACATTATGTTATTATTTTGACATTGGGTTAAACTCGCGTGAACACGTTCATGTGAAGGGGTCTCTTCTTTCACTATTCTAACTATTGCTATGTTAACTAATTCAAAATAATTAGTAATACTGAATCAAATAATAGAAAAAATTGCGTGTTTTTTCAATCATCATGCGTGCTTCTAATTTTAAGGCGAAATTACTGAAATATATTTATGGCAGGATACCTGGAAGCATCCGCTCGGAGTTATAACTCTGCTTTCTCGTACGAGATTGCCCACACGCCACTAAGGCTAGTAAAACGCGAAAGTAAGTTTTAGTTTTTGGAAAGCAATAACATAGTTTTTTCGACAATAATATAACCTCAGAAACAAAAAAATCTTTAAACTAGTTAATTGGGCGATTCATTATCACCAAACCATTACCAAGTGGTCGAAGTAGAGTGTTAACCATAGAGCTCAATATTGACGAAAAAGACACGAGTTTTGAAGGAACTTTTTAATTCGAATTTATGGTATAGAGCTCAAGACATAAGACCAACTGGTTTAGCATATTTTGATGATACGGCACGTGTCTACGTTGAGGTTTGAGAACCAATTGCTTAGGTTACGCAATCCATTAGGTAGAACCCTGATATCATTCGATATAATAAGTCTTGGTTTCTTTTATAAAGACATATGGAAAACCCAGTCAGCGGCATTGTCCTTGATTCCTTTTAATTCCTGCTTGTGATAATCATTTCCATTAAGATGTTATTAATTGGCTACAAGTATTTAATGTCTTCGAAAACGTAAGCTACCGGCTTCCTGATAGTAATCGAAAGTTGAATTACCTTTAGTGTTTGCTATTTCGAGCATTTGTTATGATATCATCAAATAGCAAAACACTGAGTTATATTATTATCGATTATGAAGAAAAATTGATGTGTTCTACCTCTCTTCAACTGAAACTCATATTAGCAGTTCGCTAACCACATTAGCGTTTAAATGGTCTATACGAAACAGCCGACCCTTGGTCTCACAGGAATATACTCTCCGGTCTTCGATAACAGTCGAAACTGTTCAAAAATTTTTTTCATTTGGAAGACAAACAGAATTCATTCGCAATATTTATTATTTGCGTTGTTACTACTATATATTTGGGAAATTGACGGAAGAGCAGACTCTCCTCTACAAGAGCACGTTTTTTTGTCTCAGTCCGGGCAGAAGTTCTTGCACGCTTGTATATTTCTTTAGATGACATCTGGTATGGCATTATTAAACAAATTTCAACTTTCGTTAGTGTGCGTGTGTTTTACTGAATTACATCAACCATTATAATTCAGATCTTGAAAGATCCCTTTGATCTCGGAAGAGAGAGACTGATCTCGAAAAACCCTATATACTTATCAAAAGGATTTTATCAAAAGAATTGAATGTTCCTTCATCACATATATTTAGTAGGGAACAAAGCAGATAATTATCTGACAGACCCAGATGAAAACTGCATGGTGGCCAAGAATATCCTGGCCGAAATCCCGCGTATTTTTTGTGGGAACAAGGAAGTATATACAAAAAAATTTTGCCTTTTGTGAATGATCCTATTTTTTTTTTATCAATCAATGCTATCTTCTTTTGAGTCGAAATGTTTTCGCTTCTCTCGCTTTTTACGGTCTCGACCTCAATGATAACTTCGTTGAGCGGAAGTAATTTACGTCGGATTATATTATTTTAAGCGGAGTTAACTCAGAGCAGGCTAATTCAATTTTCTTCAGGTAACTAAAACTATACAGTTTTTCGGAGAATGCTATTCGTGACTATTTTGGCCATTTTCTTTTGAAGTACCATTCTACATCTTTGGTTACGATTGTCAAAAAGACTAGTCTACATAATTCCTAAAAGACTGACCATGTATTTATATCACAGCTCTAATGGCAATCATTAGGCACATTAGGCGCTCACCGGATTTCCGCTCCCTACAGCTTATTTTTCTGGGACAAACCAAATCTATGAAAAAAATTTAGAGAATCAAAACAGACTTATATAGAGGACCAATACTCTAATGACAGATAAACACAATAGACGAACTTAAACGCCGTCAAGTTCCAGCTTTGAAATAGATTAGTTTGATTTTAACAAAACAAACAGTTGAAAATCGTCTGCGTAATACTTTTTAAAGATCTAATGGAATGGTGAAGGAGCTGTGACTGGAAGTAGGACTTATAGAGCTCCACGTTTAAGTTCCTCAAAGGTAGACACATGTAGCAGAAGAAACCTTTGAACTAGTGGATTTATTATTTTCAGTGAGTTCTTTCAGTGTTTTCTCACAACCATACCAGTTGAAAAGGATTTCTTGTATCCGTTACGAGATGCGAGTGCATCTGTAGACGAAGATCTGTTTCGATGTCTTTGCACAGTTGTTCAACCAGATATTCATCCAGTACCTGCCGAAGGCTCTCTTCCATTTGAATATCGCAATCGCCCGCTATGGCTTCGACAACTCGTGGCAGTGAGTCACTAGTCACCGACGAATTATTCTGGTACATTTGCGATAGAAACACCTACACAAACAGATGTATTCAATTATAAAAAGACTGATAACGTATAGTAATAAATTGTTTTCAATAGGTTGCATACTTAAGGACGGTATCACATATGATCTTTTATGTAAAACTGTGTTTTTTTTATCTATGTTTGAGGAATCGCGACATTATCAACAATTAATTCTTTAATAAGATCCTCTTATTATTAGCCTGCTGATTAGCTCGTTTATATTATATGTAAATTATTCCATCAGCATTCATTGAAAAATAGCGCATACAAGATCCTACCTTTAATTATCTGTAAAGGTATGATTTAAAAGTACCGAGTTAATAGAACTTCTAATTCCGTATTTATCTTTGAGGTAAAGATTTATCTTAAGATTATTCTAAAATATTTTATTACTAGTTCTGAATCACGAAATCGACCTATAGTTATAGGACACTGTACCCTGATCAGGCTTCTGCGTTGTTACCTCAAGAAGAATTCCATGATGTGCAGCTAAGCCCCATAGGTCGCCGGCTTTACATAGTTGCGAACTAAAGTTCGACAAAACACGTAGTTTATCAAGTGTTGCATTAAATGGAGCGACTTCGTGCTGGTGGATGGCCTTTAACAGTGAAGTAACAGTAACATTCATTAATTAGAATCCACTGATGCAGCATAACCAGTACATACCAAAAGTCAAATGGATTTACTTGAAATTGTACTTCTATTACTAATGTTAACTGGTATTCTTGTATAGTTCGGCTATTTATGGACATATTAAACTTCGATCTAATGCACATTCCAGGTAAACATTCATTTCAATATATATATATATCCCGGTAATGTGGTGTAACTATTGGACTACATATCACTCTGTCGAGAACACTTAATCTCGACGCCGAAAGGCTTGAATTCTTACAACAGCTTACGTCGTATAACATGAGTTTCAACTAAACTGGAGAGTTCTATAGTTAATTTCAATACTATGCGATACAAGAGAGGTAATTGCAATAAATAATCTATTCGTTGAGTTTACGAATGGATTCTATCAATGTACCGATATTCAGTAATAATTAATAATATTTTTTTGTTATATGGGACTTAGTCCATCGATGCACAGTGGTGTTATTATTGATCTAAATAATTTTTAGGGGAAGAAAGCAACACTTTTCTGCAACCGTCTTTCCCAGAACCTGTTTCCGCAATTTCTACCTGTTAACAACAGCTAATTTATAAAGATGGAAACAGGCTAGCGAAAATACATCAAATATAACCTACTCAGCTTTATCCTAGGACGAAACTTTCAGGTTTTGGGAAGCAGAAAAAGGTGGTACACGTGATTACTGCGCATTGTATAGCAAGTGCCTTGACAGCCCAGAGGATGATAGTCGTTTGTTGTTATGTAATCAGGTAATTGTTGACTGAGCTCGTACCTTGACTTGAATGACGTACTCAAGGGCAAGTTGGAGACAGAATTCTTTAATCTGCGTTAGAGGTCCTCGAAGACACGTCTGAAATCATGATACGGACAAGGGTAACTGGAATAAAATTGACTGTTACATGCGTTATAGATGGTATTTGATGTATTATATTTGTAATGATTAAGGTTTACAGCGATGCTGTAAGGATGCGTTGTACAATACACATACGAGTTTATCCATGTAGCATAACAGGTCATAGTAAGTTTCTAACCTCAAGCAGTTTAATAGCAGCATTTGCGTCCAGCTTTTTGTCCGTATTCTTTTTCTCAACTGCAAACCGCTTTTTCATCGTGACTGTAGTATGCAGCAGCTGATAGCGAAGATACTGTTCAACCTGTGCAACCGTCTCGTTTACACGCATCTACAAAGAGGAACATCCAGATAGTAGACGAAACACGCAAGCGATAAGAAAATAAAATTATTCTATCACAAAATGGCCACCTATTAATAGTGCAATAACGTAGTGATAATCTATAATGATTGCATATGAAGACAGTATTACATTCTAAGGACCCCTCCAACAATGGTCCTAGCTAGCTTTACGTTTATTGGCTTAATGCTAATAAATAAAGAAGAACGATTACAAGGTGATAATGGTCTATTTATAGTACAGTTATAGTCATGCAGTGTACGTGATATATTTTCTCCTTTGCTAGGCTCGCTGAACCAGTGAAACAGCTGATCGGACTGATAGGAGCACTAGTAACGTTAATGTTTTTTCTTTAATTTTTTATTTTAGCTGCTTACTTGATATCTAACAACCGCGGACTGAATCGCCGTTAGCGCAGCTAGCATCCGAGCGATGAAAATGGCTGACTGTCTCGCCATAGCTTTCGCAGTCGCCAAATGTAAGCCTACGACCAACTGCAATTGTTGACTCAGGCACCGTGTCATGTTGTACGCTTGAAGGAGGAGTGTACAACGTCCTTTGAGTTCATCTACCACCTGCTCGGAATCCGCTGGGTTGCCCATAGTCACATCTAACTTTAACAGCCAAAGTGCCACCTAGAGAAATACGGCCTATAAATGTAATATTTCTACTGCTGTCATGTAGAAGATCTCTTCTGGCACTTCGATCATCATCGCGCTATAAATCTGAGTTTGCAGGACGTGTACACTAGCTGATATTGGTGATCGCCGTTCACAGATTTATGGCTTGTAGTCGCTAGTAAATCGGTAATATCTAGTCGATGTATTCTCATTCAATATTTTAATTCATTGAACACCGGCGTGGATTCATACGCAGATACAGTACTCGTTATAATTATATATATATACACAGAAAACAGTGAAAAAAAACCATTGCGTTATCTTGAGTAGACATCTGCACTGCACGTGGTAAACATACTTTCATACTGACCTGATTTTCGTATCCAACGACGTCTTGAGCGAGTTTACTGAGCATCTGTTCCAAGTGGTTCGTTTTGTCAAGCGTAGGCACCAGTTTCCCCAAAGCAGGAATTTCGCGCAAGAAAAATTCATAAGCCGTCCAGACAACATTGCCGGTTAAATGAACAGGTCCAACCTATTTTGATAGAACAGAATATTCCATAAAATCCACTAACTTAGCGTAATCTGAACTTAACGTTAAGACTATAGTCCGAGACTATATGAACCTAACCTAACCCTAGAATTTAGCTAATTGCCACCCTGTATATATTATGTTAAGTATTTTCGCAGTTCGAGTAACAAAAGTTAGCGCCCTATTACTTCATTACAAAATGCTCTTTCATAAAAAAAAAGATACTATATGTCCGAAGCCAATATCCCTTCTTCCCGTCTATCCTTCCGTTCATGATAAAATTGTATAAAAGCTAAAGAGCCGAGGAGTAATGCAAGAAGTAATAAGTTGGATTACGAAGATAAGATTATTCAAAAATTGTTAGATGCCGCTCAAAACGCA
The DNA here is from genome assembly GCF_002532875.2 of Varroa jacobsoni. Taxonomy (NCBI): domain Eukaryota; kingdom Metazoa; phylum Arthropoda; class Arachnida; order Mesostigmata; family Varroidae; genus Varroa; species Varroa jacobsoni. The sequence continues at coordinate 475,475 of NW_019213260.1, read as the reverse complement.
GCTTTTAATAACTACTGTAGTTCGATTCAATGTAGTGGTCAATTAAGAACATATAACTAAAAAACATATCATGCGACATTGCGTTAGAGATTTGTGCATTATTTCGTTGATCTTTGGTGAACCATCAGTGCTCCGGACGATTTAGTTCATGCACTCTGGGCTTTTTTTCTGCGCATCCAAGTTTAGTTCTTTATGGCTTCAATTAAGATTAACTAATTTCACACTACAAGCCCTAATGCTACTTACCTTTTTTGCCACGTCGCAAATGGACCGGAATAATCGACGATCTGCTTGCTTAGTAAGGGTGAAATGAAGAAGGAATAAGGCGCAGCTACCTACAAAGCTGGGTGAATGCCGGTACACCTGCATTTATTGCAAATGGTTTGTAATTATCCTGCAGGCCGATTAAAAAACATTTTGCAATGAACGCCAAATTCTACAGACTCATGAAACAAATATATACAGAGCTCTTTAATTAATGTTAAATTAAGTAACAAGGGTTTTTTCGAAAAATTTATTTGTATCTCGTGAAAACAGAAGAGATAAGCATGCTGTTCTGAGCTAAACATCTACCTGCATTGGGTTTTCAGCGAGTTTAGCTTCTAGTTGTGAAAGATCAGACCGCAAAACCGTTTTCAGTGACTCCAGCATCCGTCCACTGGACCCCGATATTTGAGTGAGACACCATCGTAGGATACCACCACGTAACAACTGCTGATCGATGTCGCCCAAAAGTTTCAATAATGCCTATAAAAGTAGTTATTATAGTGAATTCAACATTGCGGCGGACGTTGCCCTTAGCTCAAGTATACCAAAACGGGTCACTGATTGCAAACAGCTGGAGGTTTAAGATGAATAAAGGTAGAATTGCCTAGTAAATGCAGACAAACGAGAATGTGAGCAACATGTAACAATATGTGCTGCAAAAATGCTTCTAGATAGTAAGAACAGTTTAAAGGCAAGATAGTAAGAACAGTTTAAAGGCACCTTCTGGAGGAAAGAACCACACACCTGAACTGGGGTTTTCTCTGCAATAAGACGACATCTCGATGCATTCTGTCGAGACTGTATGATTAATATATTTTCAATAATCAATTCGAAATTTAATGTATTTGTCAAGTATCTCTAAACTATATCATTTCGTGTGAACCTCATAAGCTGTATACCTTGATTTGATCATCCAATTTTTGTTCTGCGTACCGCACGGATTTCAGGAGTCGCATGTAGGCGGCAAAATGGTCGTGTAGCACTCCCTGGTGCAATACGGCTAAATCCAAAGTGACCAAGGAAATCAGCAAGCGAGACATAACATCAAATACCACCTAGAATAACAAACTCACAGATACAAACGTTTCTATATCATCACATCTCTTCTTAAAACTATTTACTAAGAATGACCTGTTAATTGCAAATAATTGCTGAAGATTTCCGAATGAAGCTCACAATTCCAGACACAGGCGACTCGCCAGTGTCGAGTTTCCATGAGTCAATAAAACTTTTCAAATGTCCTTTTGTATAATTGTAGTGGAGCTCAAATATTTGCAAAATGCGGTGCTTGCTCCATACTCTTTTCTACGTGCTTTTGACTCAAAATCTATAAGAACTGAATCTTAAAGTTAGCTGAACTGGTCAATGGTTTAAGTAATATTAAAGAGTTAAGTTTTTTGAAGAACATTACAAACTCCTTAATCGATGACGCTTAAAATCAGTTTCATTATCCATAAAAGTTTTATGGCCGTATTGTAATACTTACAATTATAACTTGTCCAACTCTAAACTACACTTTGCGAAGAAATTATCCAACAGTTCTAAAGCAGTTGAAAGGATGCAACTGCTACTACGCATGAATATATACGTAAAATGTTACTACATGAGTAACACGTCGTGACCATGCGACCGGTTGGGTTGATTCGCATTAAAATGGAAAAAATACCATAGATAACATCTTTGCGGGCTTAGTTTAAGGAGGCATGGTGGACTAGGCTGGAATCTAGATATAGACACACATTGGTCCGTGCTAGGAGCCAGCCATTGAAGTAATGCGTGACGGCTCAATCACTCGAGATAAAACACGAAAAATAGACTTAACATGATCTCAACTCAACGAGTAACTACGAACCCTCACAGATGTGTATTTTATATAATAGTCGTACGGTTTTGTCAGCTTATTTCTTTCTCAACCCTTTGCAGATAGTTCTTAGAAAAATTATAAGCACGCGTGTTATACCTAATAAGGCTTTCTATATTCAAATTAAATGGACTATATGTGCCGTATACCTAAGAATTGCCGGAAACCTGACCACACTTTCTATAAATTGAAATGAACTTTGCAGTACGAACTATAGAATTGTTACTGTTTTATATGGCACTGACTAATCGGTGTTGGGATACAATTTTTATATATTTATGGATAGTTTATCTCCTACCATAGTTTCTACAATACGGTAGGATAAGTATACTAACAATAACTTTTCTTACTATTACCTGTTCTATTATTTCATCGTTATGTATTCCTTCGATTAAGACTTAAAATTGACTTCTTTACATTGCGGATACCAAGTCTTTTCCATACAATAGAGTCATTCCATATAAAATGAATTCTTATACTTTTATAATAAAGGTTCAATAATTGCAGACAAGAAAAACTTAGTTATTATACAGATGTTGGGGAAGTATTAAGATCAGCATTAGAAACAATACCATACAAACGCAGAGTTAGAGGAAATGGTGTAATAACTAAAAAAGCCGAACATCAAAGATAGAATTGAAGTGAGACGGTTACCACGGTTTCCGAAATCTTCAACAGCATAAAAGATCATAGAATTCAGGAATGCATAGTGAAACAATAGATAAAGCTTATGAGCTGAAACCTCTTTTATTCTATATACACTGGCGATAGCTCCAGTTAGTCAAGGTCATAGCACTGCTATGGCAAATGACATTACCTGAGAATCTACTATTTACTAAAATGATAGGGAACTGTAAATCTTTTGTAATCTTCCGAAACTATAAATTCGCTTTCGAACGCATGCGAATTGCACTGATAGTTTCATTAAAAAAGTGAAAAAAAATCCTGCTTCTTATCTGAATCGCTTTTAGATAAGTATTATCTAAAAACGATTCAGATAAGAAGCAGGACCTTAAACTCCTTCAAATTCGTGATAATCAGTTTTCGGTTCAATGTCTTAAGAAAATGCGTTGGTGAAGAACCGCCGCGATTAATTTGTCGCTTAATGAAACTAAAAATGGCTTGAGAAATGTTACTTAGAGACATACGTGAATGTATGAAAATTACTTCTTTGATTGAAAATGTGAGGAAAAGTAACTATAGAAGAAACTCTAATTGTATGTAAATTGTAAAAAAAACAGGTGCATTACATAATGGAAAGGGATTTACTATGCTCAACATTTTAGCTTCGAAATTTAATCACTCGAAACGTTTTCATTAATGCTAGAGACCTACAACTATTTTTGATTCAGTACAGTACCAATTAGTCTAGCAAAATATCAAAACAAGTTTTAGTTGTAGAAAGCTATAAAGGTCTATCTGTACAAAGAGAGTGCGTGGCACATCAAACAAGCACAAATATCAATTAATTAAGAGGGAAAGTAAATGCGCCGTATTTATGAAACTACCTGTGCATCCTCCCCGTATAGCTATTACATGTAATTTCGTTTCTACCAATGGCTTTAAAATGGTCTATTCACTATGAAGATTAGTAGCTCTGAAATTTAAATAATAATTTGCAACATCGAGGGTATCTAATTGAAAGAGACTTTGTTTCAGGTAAGAATTATGTGGGAAGTCAATCAATTTGCTGACGCCTCAACCAATATCCCCAACGTAATCGCCTTCAAAATCGTTTTTGTACACTTTTAAGCAGACGCTTGTCTTTCATGTAATTCTCACACCAGAGAACTGTACAAAAACTTACAGATGACTCTAGTTTTGCACAGACGAATATAAACAGCCCTGGTTTTATCTCGAAAAAAAAAAATATAAAAATTGTGTTTACAAGAACTGTGCATGATTTGACTAGTTTGAAGTTCAATGTTGCAGACTTTTATATGTCAGTCTCTCGAAGAGTAGATACAAAAAGGAGCATCCTATTTTTAATTCTGTAGTTAAAATTACTCGCTCCATTTTATAATATTACTCATTTTTGGTTAAAAAAACTGTCAAACCATCAACCGCAAGTCGAGTTGAAAGTGGATCTTCAAATCATCCGGATATTTTAAGTCTTTTGTTTCAAGCACAAAAACAGAGCATAATCAAGTGTTAATGCAATTTCTTTAAGGGATATTAAGGAGAGCAGATAGCTGAGGCTGAAAACAATTTCATCGTTTGCAAAAAAGACCTGTCAGTGAGGTAAGGTAGGAGCCATAGTAAAGTCCAGATTATCACCGGAATAAACACAGTGGTACGGCTTTAGATTTTTTATGTACATGGCCCAATTTTGAACTATTTTTAACCTTATTAAGCACTTGATAACTGGGCGGTAATTACCTAAATTTATTTTCCAACTTGTGTTGAATGTAAACGTGACAATACTTTAGAGAGAAATATATAGGACAACGCCATCATTATAACTACATTGTGGCGAAAATAAGGCTAACAGAATTTTTGTATAGAAGATATGGATGGCACATTATCGGGTGTTTTCCCTTGCTTTAAATTGATACAACAGCTGATATGCATATATACATATGAGGTTCAGGGATATCAATCTGTGTGTTCAGAACTTGTGATTGTTGGCAACCGCGAAGGTCGCTGGTGTTAACAGACAATATAATGAGGTAAAATAGCCTGCGAAGGTTTTCGTTTTGTTAAAAAGAAAATCTTCCAGGTAAAACTCGACGATGACAAGGGTAAGAGCGATTTCCGCCCCTTTAAAGTGGGCTTATCAGCAAAACGAACGGGAGTAACGGAAGACAAACTGAAGAGGTGGAACGACATAGAGAGGGGTCGATAAGGATAGTGATGTGATTTCGAATACTTTGATTGAGCGAATTAGAGTCCACATTAGGCGTAAATTGATCTGTCAAGAACGGACAGTAATCAATAAATCCTTTGTACAAATCATATATATTAGCATAAATCTTAGAGAAAAACTTTCAGTCAATTTGGCCAGACAAATCGCAATAGATTCACAACGAATTTATTGAAACTGAACTAACCGGGTGGAGATGGATAAAAGATCTACAAGTTAGAATCAAATGATATCATAACTGGTACTCGACATGGCGGCCTTACTTAAACTTAAAGTTGAACAACTAAAGGGCTCCTTAGACCATGTGAATAATAGTGGTATGTGAGTGTAAGATTAACGGTGCATATAAATAATTGTAAAAATGGATGTAATAAGAAAAAAGAATAATAATAATGGTGGTATATAAACACTATACATCGGTCCATAGAAGTTAGGTAATACGTTGGTGAAATCGTCATGCTTTCTACGAGTGGCTTCAATTTACAAGCATTATCGACGTTAGCGACCTATGCATCCAACCGTGTAATATAAACACATTTTCTTTAACAAAAGCAGATGATTCAAAAGGGAAAGATACTTTGCGTCCGCCGGCCAGCTTAAACTAAATAGTAATTCTACTTGAAACAACTTGAAATTACGTGAACTGCTCTTTTGCAGTTCAGATTGAAAGGCCAAGATAAAGAATATTGAATTGAATTTGCAAGCCAGAGCGTTAAAACATTAAGGATTAAAACTTTAATTTTAAAAATTTTAACCATGTGCTTTATGAGGTTCCAGAGTTTTGACTACATACCCTGCAGGTTCCTCCAGCAGGAAAGACATCCAGGTATAGCAAAGCAAGAGCCTCCCTTTTTACATGTTAGCGCAGCCGGCGCTTTTCTTCTTTCAGGGTTGCCTCTAACAATTTTGCACGGCTGCCCCAAGGGTAAAACTCCAATTCTATTTAGTGATTCCATAAAGGAATTTATAAGAGTGTATACTAATAGAATGATTTTGTAGCTTAAAACACTTGTTTTCCTTTTCGTAAGGAAAAACCGCCCTTGACTTGTAAACTGAAGCACCGTGCACTTCAACCATATGGCCATATCCCTAAGAACTTGGTTTGTACGCCCTTCTATGTTTTCAGGATACCAGACTGTGGTAGACACTGCCACATCGTGAGCATATGTATCACTTCCACTTTAGATGATAGGGTCTTTAGTTCACCATGATAACGTATGTTCCACACAAGAAACCCAGGTATAAATCTTTGGGGGACCCAGGATAAGTCCCTGGACGACCTGGAATAAATATCTGGACGACACCTGCAGTCATATCATGCCTGGAACTTTTGTGACTGCGCGGTTATTCAAATAACTGGAAACAATTACGTGTTATATCTACCGTTTTTTTGTCATACCATAAAGTCGAGTATCGACATCTACAATAGCCTGCTAAATGTTTCTTAACGCTCAGCTGGACCGCCCTGAACGACAGCCTTGAGTGTGACCGGGTTTCTCTAACTTGTTCTGCTTGGCGTCGCAAGCACAGTGTTTTTGAAGACCGACTGGTTTTCTAAGAAAAAACCATTTTTTTTGCAAGGCCTAATAGTCCTTACTCAATGACGGCCTCAAATCCCTTAGACACGGCTTCTAAATGGGAGATGGGCTTCTATTATCGATTCTTTTTTAGAACAAAAACCATTTTTGTCTTTAACATTTCTGAAAGACAAAGACTTTGACTGCTACCTTCGTTACAAATCGTGGATATTTTTCGAACATGAATTAAAGTAGAGCAGCTGGGATTCTACCGGCACCCAAAGTCTTTTCTGACTTCACGCGTTCGTAAAAATTCCTCACTTATGACCGGTGGGAGGTGGGATGGCTCTCTTGCTAAAAGAATTTCGTAGGCTATGTTAGAAATTAGGTAGGATATTGAGAAACAATTTATCACGTCTTTTTAGTATAGCCGGCACTTTCCTTCTTTAGATGTTGCTTCTAATCATTCACCACGAGCATCCCAGGGTAGTTGTTCTGTGGATCCACTAGCTAATCTTTCCAGTACCCTACTGCACAGAATTTCCTTGTAAGTCTTCTGTTCATGTCTCTGCCTACAACAGCTTCGTCTATTAGAGGTGCATATTTCTCTAGGCTTGCCGACATTGGAAATCGAACAGCACCGAAAACTTTTTTGGCCGGCTTCCCCAGTTTTCGAAAAATGTTGACAGTCTTTTTGAGGCGGTTTCTTCATGAAGCCCGCTGAACTTTTCGATCATTTCCAACCAAACTATCTCACCTTTCAGATTGCTGTCCTTGACGGCAAGACATGCAAGGGGAAACTCAAGAAAGAAATTGTGTTGCCAGCTCACTGAGTAAATTTTTAAACTTCCTTTAACCAAACCTTCCCGAGTACCGTTAAAAGCCTACCCACTGAGTCAGACTCGGCAATATCTTTACGAAGCGCAGTGATTTAACTGGATTACTCGACGTCACTGAGTAAAACCTGAGAAGTTGCAAGTCTGATCTATTTTATGGCTGGGCTATTTTCTGAATGTCAGTACCTTAAACCTATGATTGCACCTTCCTGTAATCAGATCTCTTCCATTCGAGAAACTATCAAATTGTCTGGTCAGGCTTGTCAGGTCCCCTAGGCTATTACACAGCTTAGTATCCACTTCTACTACACAGGCTCCAGTCGTGTATTCTAGGTCATTACGTGTCAATGTCCCTCGCTACGAAGGCTGAACTGGTAGACTCTTTAGAAGACGAGTTACTACAGATGAGTATTGTTATACTTATCAGACATGCGAGGGCTTTCGATCTCATCGTGAAAGCCTATATCAACTAATTTTAAAATGTTAGTACTTTGGTTCAAATTTCGCCATTGAGCAAAAAAATAGTGCCTTGGCACCCTTTATTCTGTTATTTTTCCAGGCTTTATAACGTTATTAAAATACATATTATGCATTTGTACAAACACTGTACAAACGAGCTAAAAATTCGAAACATTGTTTACAGACCTGCATAGTGAAAGCATCATTCTGAGGCGCAAAAGAAAAGAAACCGGCAATCTGTAAAAAATCCAGAAATTACACAACGTTTTGTCATATTAGTTGCTTTTTTTAAAAATTGAATAAAGACCGATAATTACACGGTTTTATATCGTAATAAATACTCCTGCTTTTTCGACTAGGCTCGCCAAACGTTCGCCTTAGTAATGTCGGATTTCGTCATCGGGTATACCATAGGAATACGAAATAATAATTAGAAGATAATTTTCATCAGAATTGATAACCCTTATCAGATGCGTGCGGAAATCTGCAGCTTTTGAGAGATGCATATATTGTTGTGAGATCCCGCTGTGTGTCGAATTCCTACCCCATTTTTTCTTGATCGGAACTTTTTAAAAAACGTTCTTCTTATTTCCGGATATTTATGATATAGATTTGACCACGACACTCTCAACAAAAATATGCATATTATCATTAAAGATTCATCATATGCTTCTATTGTAATATAAATCAAATGTATGCACTTCTTAGGTAATAGCTAGTAAAATGGTAAACTGCAGCAAACCTGATTAACAGCAAGCTGAATCGCGTCTTCGCATCGGGAGATATATGCCTTCATACGTTTTAAAACGGGAAGAAATCGTGCTAACTGAAACATAAAATAAATACTCTGATACGCAAATACACAAAGCAAAAAAATATCAATTCTCCACATTGGGGAAACCGTGTATTTTTCTACTAAGAACACAAAATGGTTCTTTTGAAAAAATTTCCGACGATTATAGCCATAATTAAAAATATGGGCTGCAGTAGCAACTAAATATAGTGTAAAAAATGAGATACATTTCACACGATTCTTTTGCCATACGTGACTGTATGTAAAAGTAAAAAGCAATAGGAACATTTAGCTCCAGAGCTATACGTATACGCACTAAAATAGCAGAACAGCGTGTTTAAGTACATTCCTACCTGATCAATTTTTTAATATTCTTTCTCAAGTTATTCCAATAGTACACATTTATTCTTTTGCTTGCTACTGTACCTTTACGGCTCCTTAATCAGTTTTAAAAATATTTTGAAAGAAAATACATTCTTTGCTACAGAAAGAAAAAGGTTTCGATATTGAAGTTTTTGTGTCATCAACTGCCTATTTAAAAAAAATAGTATAGAGTTCTGTGTTAAAAACTTGTACAATTTAAAGCCAGGATCTTATAATACAGTCCACAAGAATAAGAGAGAAAAGAAAGAGACTGTTGAAGCCTTGAGTATTAGGCCGTCAGTTAGGACTGCTAAATTTTTAGCTTTGATGGTAACGAAAAATTTACTAATGCAAATTTGTTGAAACTAACCTGTTGCTCTGGAGAATCCGCGCTTCCCTCGCCTTCTCCATAAGAATGCAATAATCGAGCGAAATCATTTTCTTGAACCAGTGTTTCTAGCTCAAGACAGATGCTAGCTATCGACAATGCTACTTTGTTGAAATTAGGCGATCCCGTCTTTATTAGAAAAACAGGACACACACCGTCAGCAGGTTTTTGGCTTATACGACCTACCTGAAGAGTTTCGTACATAATTAATCAGTTATAGTGATTTCTCCCACTATCACATATATGTCTCAGTTAGCAGCCATCAATAACACCAGCTATAATACTATTATTTTATATTTGCAGCTTCATTGCTACAGAATAAACGCTGATATGGCCCCTGCCGTTTGACCGCTCTATGATAAAGGTAACAACCCAAACCTCGCAGGTCGGAGTAGACTACACCTTGATAGTAGCAGAAATAATAATGGTTACATAAGGAACGGATGTATTATATCTCAAGGAAAGGATTAGTTCGGACGACTAATGTTAGATCAAAAAAAAAAAAAGAAGTGTAATGGCCGTCAGACGAAAACACCTCATTATTCCACTGGAGAAGTACTTATTATTCTGCTTTGTATTAAAACGATCAACTCTGTGTGACCTGGAGTTAAGCACTAACTTCGACTATTAAAATATCAAAAAGGTACCACCGATTGCTCTGACGTCACAAGATCCGTACCAAAGTTTACGAAAAAACCTACTCGCTGTTTATCACTTATGTCAAGTAGTGTTTTTATATGAATCAAAAGTCTAGCTGATTATCTGTAATATCATAATAAACTGTATTTATGTACATGAAGGGTAGAGTTAGAATATTGCCGACGTTCCTCAGGCATTAAGTTTTCAAGCTTGATGATATGATTCCGGACAACACTGGCGAAACGACGAAGTTCGTGCTGCATAAGCACCTGCAATGTAATTGAATAGAACGGCTTAATCTCTTTAAGTCGGACCCAGAGGCCCCGACGCTTAAGCAAGCAGGTTTACAGTAGATATAACACTATGTTTTGAATTAAAATATAAATACGTATTATGTTCAGAATGGGCATCCTATATCGGAGAAATCTTTTTCCTTCTTTCCATCGTTGTCAGCAAGAATTTTCAAGGCCAACTGCGAGCCGATTTCCGAGAAAATTAAGGACAATTCTCAACTTATAGATTCATTAAAGCATGTATCAATTAACCATTAGTTGCCATTAGGTAATAATGTTCTAGGAAATAATTTATACACGATTCATGTCGCATATCCTACTCACAAAAACGTCTGGTTGCGACAAACAACTGTTACATCTTACTTCGTCGCGTATACCAGTCACATATAGATTTTCTTTAATTGAATACCGACAGGGCACATATTATTATATTTTTCCGAATTTTCTACTAGAAAAAATGGGATAACTCAACGCGTTGCTGGCGTATATCTTCTATTCAAACATCCAAACCCCTAAGTCTAGTCAAGGCAATTGCCATCGTGTAGTCAATTTGACCAGACTTTACGAGAGCGATCAGCCTTTGCATTGTAAACTACCAGTTGTCTTTGCATTACAAACTCCTGAAGCGATTTACTTTATACGGGTTGAAATTTCTTAGTACGAACCGCCTTCCCAGGCAACCTCGATTTTTTTAGGGTCCACCTTATTTAATTATTATTTAAATTTTACTTATTTAAATTTAATTTTGGAATTTATTTAAAAATTACTTATTTAAATTTAATGCATCGTTTAATCTGACCAGCCTTTCTGTCCGAGCTTTCCGAGGGTAATAGGAGTGTCTCACAGTTTTGCTTGCTCACCTGACAAACCTCAGAATGATCCTCCAGGTCCATTTTAATCGAGCTCTATTTAAGAAAAATTCACCTTGACAAGCTGCCCAACCTGAAACGTTAAATTAACATGTAGTTATTATTTAATATAGCGGTTTAAGTAATCTGCTTATTCCACTATGTTAGTTCTCAAATCATGCCATAGGATGTTCCAGCTAATAAAACTTTACTTTAAAATTCTTCTTTACCATTTCAAGTTACTATATATGTCATATATATAAAGCATTTCTATAAACGGTGTCCCCGTTCTTGATTATTATACCCATAAGTTAGCACATTTTCTAAAAATTACACCAACTGCCTCATCCACAAACGAAACTCCTCACCTGCGTTGCCAAAACAGTGGCGGAGTACTCTATGTGTTACTAGATGTCACATTAGGTCGCATGAGATATGCATGAGAAAACAATAATTTAAATATTCTTGTGAATCTAGCAAAATGACAAAAAAAAACAAGTATTTTAATCGTAATTGCTATCCATCCATTTGACTTCGCATTCACAACTATAATTGAAACTTGTAACTTAATTTATTGAAGAACATCGTACCTGCTGTCACGTGTATACGGTTTTAATTGTTATGCATACCGTCAGCTGACGCAATTTAATTTACTCGTACAATATATGTGAGCCTCTGAAAGGGACAGTTACGATGAATACGTTAACACTCGAAAAAGACGAATCGTACAATTCGGTTTATACATTAAGCGCATCTCATACATTTCATTATAAATTTTTCACTTTTGAAATAGGCACCTTTTCAGTGACTAGCCAGTCACCAACTGTCGGCATTAGCCTCAATGTTTACGTTTATTTAGGAAAGGGCTGCCAGCTTTTTTCCGGATTTTTACACTTTTGTAAGCAAACAAAGCTACACATATTACTTTGAATAAAAAAAGTATAAACAAATACAACTATATTCAGGGAATATCATAAATCAATTTTTCGGGTATCACCAACATAAAACACAGCGCAATCTTAGGCCAGCTGATTTGTACCAGCTACAAAACAGCGAAAGGGCGCGAGTCTGCCTTTTACCTGAATAATTTCTATGCAGGTATCGCAAATGACGATGTAAATAAAACATTTTTTTGGAAATGAAGTTGTGATAGTATTCTATTTATTACTTCATACAACAATGAATATGCTAATTTAAAGGTACGTTTCCATTTTGATAATTCCCAAAGTAACAAACATCAGAGCATAAGAAAGATCCTTCCAACTTAATCACTTGTTGTTAAATTAGTTGTATGTTTAATTGAAAGATGACATCGCCAATAGTATCAGGAATCAGGAGTAGTGTCACTCATAAAGTTATTACTTTGACCTATTTATAGTTTGATCAAATTGTTTTTGTTGGGTTATTTTGGGGGCAATCTAATTCATTACGGACTCATTCAACTCGAATATTGTGTATTTTTTCAAAGCTATGCATGGCTATCAAAATAAGTACAGGCAAACTTATATAAGAATAATTTTTTATTTCAAAATGGCGCGATTTTACGACTTTGCGAGATTACGCACCCTTGTTATTCTCGAAATGCATGTGTACATTTTGTAACTTGAGAGCGTTCACTCGGATAAGGCCATTCAGGCTTTTTACAGGCCAGTTGCAGTAAGACATGGGAAATATCCATCGTGTATCATTGCTGTAAAAGGTTCCAGAAAAAATTTGAATTTAAAAATTGTTCTTGTGCAAGACTCCATACTAAAGTGAGTAGTGAAATTTTGGAAGCTGTGGTAGAAGCTGGTCCGGTTCTGAACGAAGTTTATGAATTTCTGCACTCAGGTCTAATGTACGTGAAAGAACCATACTTATTTACCTTGGTCAAATTCGTAAGGTAAAAAAAATAAGCAAGTAGGTACGACATAATTTGACCGAGAACCAAAGATAAAGACGTAAAGAGGCGCTTCCCTTGGCTTTCACGTTATAATAGTAATCCATTCTTCTATTGAATTGTAACCTGCGATTAAAATGGATCTTTCACGGCAATCGCAGACGGTCACACTATTGGATAGAAATATTTGAATGGAGTAGAGATCACGCTTGAGCAAATGTACAGCTGCAATAGCTTATGCTACCAGTTTTGCGTCACTGTGGCTTCATGAATATTGGTTTATCGATTACGGCTGAAGTGTACCCTTAACAACTGAAGTAGGCAATGGACAAGTTATATATTCAGCCGTGAAAATTATTCAACAGAGCTAGGTCATTCCTACAAACCTTTTAAAAAACAAGTGTCAAACTGGCACACACGGCAACAAAACTGCAGCAATGACAGTTGAAGGCTATCTGTCCCACCAGATATTGGTCCTAAAAATTTTCAATTATTCCTAAGATCTCGATAACTTAATAGAAGAAACCTAAAATTTGAACAGGCCGGAGCGTTCCTGACATGAAGTCATTATGGCTAGCGTTTGGCGCTTTCGTTTCGCTTGCTTTCATGGCATTCTTTTGGCCTCTCTTTCGTCAAATCTTCTTCTGCAGATACTTATCCGAGGCAAGGAGGGCACAGTTTCAATGCCTCCTTTATCCTTCCTGCGTATCTTACAAAATTGATATTATATAGCAAACGATATGTGTCCCCCTTCTAATAACTAGGCATGATAACACACGACTCGATTATTTCACAAAACGTTACAGTCGATAGACAGAAAAAGTATGAGTATTGCAATAAGCTTGCAATAAGTAGATAAGCTTCCGAAAGACGCAAAATACTCTGCAGTCCAATAAATAGCTGCGCTACGTCTTTAATTATTTTCAAGGAGATTAAGAGCCAATGTATGATGCATACCAGACTTGACTTCCAATAAAGCCTGATGTATAAGGCTGGACAAAATTGAATTAGACGATGCAAGCCTTGTTTTCATGATTACGAGTGCCGCATAACCTATCGGACGCTTGAAGGCCGTGTATTGTTTATTCGTTGCGACTCAAAATTGAAACCCTGTAGCCAAAAGGCAGTTTTTCAAACGTCTTATCGATAATATTCGTGGATGTCTCAAAAAACTTGGATCATGTTATCTTATTCGATAGTCGGCAGAAACAATAACATGGTAAAAAAAGTTCATTGGGACTTCTCAGCTGTACATGTCCTCCACCAGCAGTTCTACTAGCAGGGTGGCAACCGTGGACTGCAATGTTAAGTATCCTTTTTTCAGGGTCTAAAACGTTTACAGTTGTGATACTGAAGGGTTTTTACATTCCTCATGTGCCGAGAGTCGAATTGTATCAGAACCGACAATATTGACAATAAATGGCATTAAATTTACTGCTTGCCGCTGTTGCGCTCAGATTATGTAAGCGTATTTCGTTATGAACCCATTAGTGAAACTTTGTTGACAGTTAAACGCTAATAGTTAAATATTACATTTTAATAAAGTATTTTTTTTCATAATTTAGTTAATAGTAATTGCTGTCCTGTTAAATTGGAATTAAATTTTTTTCGAAATTTAATTTGTGCAGTCGTTGATCAAGCGTTATAAATAGTGAATAAATGCTAATCGTTAGTTAATATTACAAAGTAAGTAAGCAAGCTAAAGCGGCGTCTTTGAAACACGTGGGAAAATACCTGTAGCCAATATTCACGTCGTACCAGCTGCCTTAAAACTGCGCCTAGTCAATTCAAATTAAAGGACTTAATCACAGAAGGCATATAGAATGCTTTCTTTGCCTGCTACACTGGGCTAATTACAGTGAACAAGATCTAATTTGAAGAAGTTCAAACTTTATCAGATCGACTATACACTCTTTTTCGATTCGATTCCTAATGTTACTCGATCTTTGGCTGCTTTTAATTGAGCCGTGAAATCAGTTAGTGAATTATGTTATTTCCTACATTGTGCCACCCTAAACTGAAGTAAATTCTCGAGCTATTCAGATATTGTTGTAGGGTAGAGTTACACGATCTGAAGCACAAGCTTGACTAAATCAACTGCGGTTAAATCCTCTGCGAGCATGTTCAATTCTGTATAGGTAATTTAAGGCAGCATTCAAAACAGGTTCTTCATAGCAAATCGCAATTAGTTACAAAAACAGTTAATTTAAGCTTGAAACATGTTTACTGTCTGCATTTTAGATCGTTTTCGCAAAATCTGCCCCTTGCTTAATTTTCGAAATATTATTTCAGTGCGTCTGATACTTAACATCTGTGGTAATTGGTCTTGCGTAGAGCATATACCATTGCTACGGCGCACAAACAATGTTCCTCGAGTCCCCCGTATTCTTTTGTCCCTAATGCAAGTTTCGCGCTGAGAACATCTTTGGACTCGAAGTACTCGAAAACGGTAAGCAAAGCTACTTTCACGAGCATGGAAGGGTTTGGAACTCAATGTTCGAAGCACAGGTTTTTGTAAGCGCCCCTTCTTTCCGAGCTCTATTTTCGGTGTAGGGATAACTAGGTTAACTTCTGTATATATGAAAATAGCTTTCTGTATTCAGGCAAACTGTGTAATATGTGCGGTTGTGATTACGGTGTTTTAAAGTGTCATTGCTTTATACTTTTTAGTGTATACACTTGTGGTCGCTGTTCATCGCTCCCTTTTGGTAACAGCATATTAAAATAACTCGATATATATATTTAAATATTTTACTGGGCTTACGAAAAACATGGCTCAAAAAGACACGATGATAGTACATATAACCATCTATACTAAAAGCTATACGATTTAGCTATAGAGATGTCACGCTGTTATTTCTTTTAATTAAGGAATAATGTGTAAATAAATGTGTGCCATTCGAATAACATCGCTATACATTGTAAAAGTGACAGCGCCTTGATTTTTATTAATGAGTAATATAAATAATAAATAAACTACCAACTTGAGGTTCATTTACTTGAAATATAGACTCGAAACTAAATCAACTTACTGTGCAAGTAATATATTTCTTAGAGAAGAAGTTTTTTCTACTAGATTTCTAAATGATGTGCTTGTTCACGTCGGTTACTCAAGCCTTGTTCCATTCAAATTCGTATATTGTAGGAGTAGTGTGGTCTGAGTGTTTACTGTACATCTCTGTAAGTGAATCGATCTGATAACCTTCACGCTGGTTCAAATTTTAACTTAAGCAAAAATTATCGCCAGATACTAACACTCAGGAAAGCATGGAATGAAAGATAAAAACAGAATTAAGGAAAATGATCAGTCAAAAGTGTCTTGCATATTTGCCATGTTGTTTCATAGATGTGTTGGAGAAACTCCTGATAAGTTCCGGTTCGACCTCCAGTGAGAATATATGCTTGTTTCCTAGAACTTATTCACTTCAAGATAATAAATAAAGAATATTAAATAAAAAAGTTTCCACATCTACTTCATATCTAGAACTTCATACCTCAGCCTGTCTACTATACGCTTTACTAATATTGGTTCTTTAGGTTTTATGAGTTCCCAGCTTCTATTTAAAGTTTTATTAATACGTGAATTTTCTTGTTTAACTCACTATTGAAACCAGTCCGTGATGACTGCTGACTCTCTGGTTTTCATTAATAAATGGTCAGCTTTGGCCTGTATTTAATCTACGTCAGGTATTCACTGAATAGCTCATTGCAGAAGAATCATATTGGTCCTAAGTTTATATTGTTGCATTAGCTTGCGCACAGTAAATCAGAAGGCAAACAAAGACAGGTATAATGCCCTTGTACCAATAATAAAGCGGTATTACTGTCGCCGTATCAGATGGATGAAAAAATCAATCAGCTGATTCATTTTTATACGAGTTTGGGTACTTGCAAAGATTTCCATGACTCCAAAATTGTGCTTCGTAAGCATTTTGCGTGGCTAGAGAATGGCGTGCACGAAAAAGGCAGTCTTCGAAAATTTGGGAAAACAAACAGGAGATTTAAAAATTTTCTTTTGAATTATTTCTCTAATTTATTTATTTTGTCTAATAAGAGAAGTTCTATAATAAAATGAGTAATATGACTCAAAGAATAGAACTCACAATGGAAACAGCATGATTTCGTCATTTTCGACAGCTGCCAAGTGTTACAGGATACTTATGAGGTATCTACCTCTGCGGCCTTCTATACCAAAGCTATGGTCGTCGTATTATAATACTCAGAATTTGTCTAGGTTGCTTAAAATTATCCACGATATGGCTCAATTAGTTTTTTAATATCTCATAGATTTTTAATCGTAATAGAGGTAAAAATAGTAGTTCTCAAAGCTTGAGGCCAGTGATAATGCTTATCGAACTAAAAAGAAAGTTACAGATTTCTTGAGCTTAGATCGGAAATCTAATGAATACCAAAACGATGCAGACATAAGTCAAATATATTTTAATATAAAATCCATTTCATTGATAATTAACACTCACAAATGATCAAGCATCACGGCCACTTACATCAACTTGACACATGTTGAAGGTAGTATCTATTAAACGAATTATTCAAAGAATAGGTGATTTTAGTTATTAGTGGGTTTTATATGCATGTGTGTTTTATGTAGATAGCATAGCATCTGATTAAATTTGGGATATTATTGAAGTTTTTAATGAAAGTTTTGAACTGTAAAATGGCAAACCTCAATCCAATCGTCTTTACTAAATGCAACCATGAATATCTAGATGACGCTCGAGTCAACGTCTTCAGAAGAGCTCTCAGCACAGTGAGAGCGTACCTGCCGCCACGTTTTTGCAAGAACTCCGTCGCGGGTATTAAACGTTGCTAGAGTATGACGCAATGTTCGTTGATAACGGCAACGTCAACAACGAGAAATGCTTTAGCAAAAACTCTCGTAAATTACATCTCGTCAAGTGCTGGATAAATTTTAACAATGTGTTCTAAATATCCACTATTTCCTAACACTTTTGAGAAAATCTGTCTTGATACGATATCGACTTGTGCGTCTCTCCTATAGATTCATATATAAAAATGAAGCTTTTTCATCTCATAAATGTTCCTGATTTCCCTAATTCAATTCAGTTCTGCCAAAGCGGACGAAACAAAAGATATAAAAAAAATTTCAGTGCACCTAATATGACAATCGCTGACCTACGAGTTTATCGTCGAGTGAAGCGCCTGACAACTAGGCGACACAATCGTTTAATCATTTTCACGCAACAGTTTGTTTGCATTTATATTTTGACACTATTGGCGCTTGCTAGCTCAATGTAGCGTTCTTTGCTTCCTGCGACTTTCGCCCATCTCTCTCATAGCTGGCGTTTCTCGCGAAGAAAAAAGACGTCGTTCGTTTGTAAAGACATTTGTAAATCCATTTGCGAACCTTAGGGGCCTCTATTAAAATACTTGCCTTTCTGGCTATGCTGCATTGACCGAAACAATTGATACTCAGATGGAGCAACATCCGGGCTGCATCTACTGATGGGGGTAAAGTTTCCAACTGGAGGTCAGTTAACCCTCGCTGGTTCACTATATCGTTTTGTGTCGCTCGTTGTCAAGGCCATTTCTGTCCATTTTGTGGACCATTCTGGTTTGCGTTTAAGGATGTCGGAAAAGATATCTTGTATGATCGGTGATGGTTTTATACAGAAATGACCTCTCTGTCTGTCGCGCAAGCTGTCTCAGATATTAGCGATGCTTTTTTCTTCTCTTCCTTTTAGATTCTTTGTTGTTTGTTTCCTTTGGATCTTTCCTAGGTCGTGCAAACCGTTGATTAATCATTTTTGGCCGTACAGAAACCTCCCGGGTCAACTGAACTACATTTTGCTTAAGCAGTGCCTGCAATTCACCGCCGTTCGTTTCTTGTGGCCATCCAGGGCGTGGTTTGTCATTTAACTTGAAATCGCCAATTCAGAAGCGAGTAAACAAGAACGAGTAACCGGTAACGCTTATTGTACGTTCACTGTTGACTGGCCAAACAATTCTAATCGTATCGGCAGCATTTTTTCCAGCACGAAAATAGTGAAAAGGACAACGTCTGATATGCATCTTTTCAAACGCACCGAATTACAATATTTATCAATAATTTCTCAATAAAAACAATAGGACACATATGCGACAGCCAAAATAATCGTCCTCCGAAGCTTTTACAATGAACTAATCCCACTAGCGCCATCTGTCACCTCCACCGTGACTTTTTCAATATACCCATTTACTTTATTTTTAGAGGCTAATTTCACTAATATAAAGACAGCCTTAGCATAAGCGAAACATTATACTGTTATCACATTTAAGCCTTTCATTATTCTTATGGTTTCAACCGTTTTAATGACATGTTCATATTATTTCAAATATCCACCACAACCTATACTACCATTTTAAACGATGTGCTGGGCATAAGTCAATTACCATTTTGAAAAAAACTAGAAAAACAAAAATCTCATCCATTACTTGAAGTGTAGTTTTCGTTTAAATTTTATTTTTCATAATTTTTTTATAGCGGCCTAAGTAACGTATCTATCTCAATTCCTATATAAAATGTATGTATCGCAATTATCTCTTTTATTACTGAAACGATAATCCGAGTCACACAGAGCTGCTCTGTTATATAAATTGTGCAGTTTCTAGTAAACAAATTTATTGCAAATAACTCCCCTAAATTTAGCCGTTCGACTCAGTTTAAAGAAGTGAAAAAAAATATATGTCGTGTCATCCATCTAGCCTTTAATGTAGAAAACCTGCATCTTAAATCGTTCTATCTTTGTCGGATTCCACCCGTCACCCTATCACTATTATTACTACCCTAGTTTAAGTTGGACTGGCTGTTCGTTGGTAGACATGCTACTAGATAGAGGAAAACCAGTTTTATCCGGAAAGAAAAAAGCCAGAATTAGATACTGTGCACCATATTCACGCTGGCAAAAACTCTATCGAGGTTGTAAACGTTTTTAGTTGCCTGAATTCGGACAGTCTACGCTATTGTTAGCCTCAAATAATCCGAGGAGGACTGCATCCGCCATATGAACGAACCGCAACAAAGAGGACTCTCAAAGAAGCCAAACACTCTTGAGATAGCCCCCGATTGCGCACATAATGATATTATCCTCTTGAATTTGAATTGAAAACGTGTAGACTATAGTTCCACTTCCACTGCCGAACACAAATTGTAGGCGCAGAAACCGAAAGATCCTTTGGTTGCCCTATCCTCTGAAATAGTTGTTAAGTGCCATGTTCAATTTTCCTTTTATAATTGTATCACCATAAGCGTACCGATTCTAATACTTCATGAGTTACATGCAGCGAAACGAGTTTTTGACTATCAGGATAGACACAGAAGTTTCGTAAAGTTATATATACAGAGTAAGCGAAAGTAGGAGTAAGGAACGGAAACGATATAGACTACTCCCTGTTTTCTAGCAAGGGTTTAGAGAGTTGGTTTTAAATGTTTACATTATGTTAACACACATGTCGGAAATTTAGCACACTTCGCTTAACTTTAGAAGATGAAGTTGTATGGGATAGTCAACGTTATAAACTTTGTTCTTGAAATAACCATCTTATTTTTCAAAAAAGTTTCGTCTGTTTAGGGTTATTAGTTATTAAAAGTTATTAGTTATATTATTCTGTCACACTACGGGTTACATGGGCTAGGAGTAAGATTGCAGTGATCGCTCCATTTAAACCATGTATGAAACCAGATGCCGTCTACACTAGGTTTACAGAGGAACTGAAAGGTCTAAATAGCTCAGACTATAATGCAGGTTAGCGAGAATGCATATATATATATATATATATATATATATATATACGTCAAGTTAAATTAAAGTATCATATTTTTGCACTTTTTGCACTACATCGTTGTTATCAGCAACGTATCACATGCGGCGGTTTTCGAAAACACTACCGATAACTTCACAGACAGAAATTGTAATTGACAGACGCACCACAGTGCATATAGTCACGATTAAGGATTATAACTTAGCATGTATAATTATTTATAGCAGAATCAAGCATAGTTACGATAGTAATATGGACTTATATCCTCTGCCCTCAAGTTAGAACGCTGGAGAACAATGCGCATGTTGTTCCTGTTCCTCTTTACGTCCCAGACAGAATGTATCTTGTAGATCCACTAGTAATTGGACCATTCGAAATCCAGCTTTGCGTTATGGACCTATGGTCGACAAGCCATACCCTTTGACTAGCCTAATTCGGCAGTAAATGGTTATAAAACATCGTCTTGTCTTCCAATAATCGAAGCCTTTTTTTCTAGAATGACTAACTTCTTTTCACTATATAATGCTATATAGACTAACGTCATAGGTACTTTCAATTAGTTTTTTTATCCAAAACTAGTAAGTACTTAACTGGATACTAAAAAAGTCTGAAAAATATATAATATTTTCTCTCTGAAGGCACTGATTGTTTTCAACAATAGCTGTGAACTAGTTTTGGCCTTTATAGCTTCACCCTCCCTTACAAAAGCATTTTCATAAACCATACGGGATGCTCGTTTTCAAAAGATTAGTAGCTAAATACCGTACCATCAATACGATACGGGGCACATTTTTGTTAATATTTCATTAAGTTTTGTGTATCTATTTGTTCTAGTTTAGCTCATAAAAGAGCTCTTCAAGTTGTTAGAAAAAGCTACATGGCATGGATATATATAATAATAATAATATAAATCGTTGTCTTAAGGCAACTGAAGAGATTTGTAGTTCCGGCCCAATAGCTCGAAGCA
Source organism: Varroa jacobsoni (assembly GCF_002532875.2). NCBI lineage: Eukaryota > Metazoa > Arthropoda > Arachnida > Mesostigmata > Varroidae > Varroa > Varroa jacobsoni. The sequence goes on along the minus strand of NW_019213260.1, from coordinate 453,723 downwards.
GCGCTTTCTTTGTACAATACCCGGAACGCGATTCCTGTAACTTCATGATTGCGTATTTGCATTGTCGTTCTAGAAAGATGACCATTAAGTCATGTGTTAACCGGACGACCGCGTTATTATGCAGCAAATATTTCAATGCAATTGCTTCAAGTTCAACTGTTACACCCTGTATAAAAGGCGCTTCTAAATCGAGGAAAACGAACTTGAAGCAAGGCTTGTTTCGGTTGCCGTATAACTTAGATAATTTATGCTTGGAGTGTGTGGAACTCCAACTAATGATTCGTAAGATCTGCTTTGTACAATTGGATGAAGATGCATTTCATTTTAGTATAACATTCGATAGTACTTCAACTAACATCTTCAGTATAATCGTTTTAAAACTGCACACCTTCAAACGAAGGCTAATATTTTATCGAATGTAATTGCAATAGCGAGGAACAAAACAAACGTTTAGATGAAACAATGGGATTATATAAACGGATATATACATATACACCTTTTCCTACTACAAAACGTCTAAATATTGTTCTTGAAAAGTGTTACGCATGATTTTACCATGAAATATCATGCGCATGAAATAAACACTGATTAGAACCTAGCATTGCCATTGCCTATATGCAGAGTCCCGAGTAGTAGATGTGGTGTGGACGTACACATTAGCTGTAGCCGAGATCAAACGCTACATATTTCAACAATACATATTTTTAAGGAAAAACAGCTTACCATGTTCCGTACACCAGCATACCACCGATGGAGCAAAAAGGCCACTTCTTCCCCACGCAAATCGATATATTTATTTCATAAAAAAATTTTACACTATGAGTTACAAATATACATGGTTTGTTTAGACCCTATTTTTGTTTGTCTACGCCTGTTAAGGCGCGCAGGCCGATAATGAAGAACAAGATTCTACCCTACTACCACAACAAAATAGTTATTTAGGAAGCGAAATATCGTTTATATTTAGAGTTTACGCTTATAATTGTTAAGAAATATGCGACACCCACAGCGTGATGTCATAGTTGCAACTGGACAACCAGGTGACTGGAACGGAATAACCGGATAATAGCCGTAGTGGGACAAAGGATGGACCTAATACAATGAAATGACAGCTATACAGGAGAACACCCATAATGGCATAGACGCCATGAGTGAGGCTAGCTGCTCTACAGTAGCAAGATGCAGAGGTCTAATCATGCAAGATCATCTTCAGGTTCTTTTGGGACTTCTGTATTTAATTATAACGGGTCCCTGTGTTTGAGAAAAGTCCAGGAAAAATTATTTTTAATTAAAAATAAGCAGTATGCGTACAGCTTAAAGTGACACAAAAATCGAAGAACTTTTTGTTTAGCGCTTCATGAAGCATGTGTAATTAGCCATGATTGAAACTTCACTTTTACAGCAGTTAGGGCGCACATCACCTGGGAGCTTGTGCGAAATCATCATTCAAATATACTTGCAATTTGTAAATTAATTAACTGCGTTGTTGGCTATTCTATGTCGATCATTCCGTCATAGAGCCTCTCAACGGATAATGAAGCAGGGCATAAAAGACAACTGCTTTGTTAGCGGATAGGTAAATTTAAATAGGCGCTATGTTGAGAACGAGCTCCTCCCCTTAGAGAATTCTATGGTGGATTGGGTTTGCGTATGTCCCGCGTTCGATACGGACGAGCCAGATGTAGCTAGAATTTTTCGCTGTAGGGACGGGACCAGGGGCCCCACGATGTGCAAGTCGCACCGTTCAACTCGCTATATATAGAGCATAGCAAAGGTAGTGAGGCCCACATGACAACCGATTCCAAACTTCAAATATGTTTATTTTTATTAATGGCAAAAGCTAAAAGGGATAAGAGCTCTACTGTGCAGCGCGATAGGATAGTGGCGAGCTAACCGAAGTTTGAAAATCGAAAAATTATTTTGTTTGTCATAATGAGGACTGACGTATACTGGATATTTAAGTTTTAATAAATTATGATTGTATGGTGTTATAGGTGTTAACCTATGTTTCTTGTTCTGTTTGAAAATTATAAAGACAATACTTAGTATGTATATTCACCGCAAGCTTTCGGAACGTTCTTTTTTTTTCGCATTTTTTAGTTAAGAATTTACACACTAGTTTGAAATAGTACCCCGGATAGGTATATCTTGACGTGACCAGCTGTCACGTTTCTGCAAAATTTTGAACTATTATATATATAAAAACATACATGCAAACGCCTTTAGAAATCAATTCTTCTGTCAGGTATTTTGATAACCTTCCTTACGCAGTAACTAATAAAAATATGGCAAAAGCTGAAATGCATTTTCCACTAGATATACACTGACATTCTTGGAATCCAGGCTCCAAAAACTTAAGGAAAACGTAAACACAGAATGGATCAATTCAAAAAAAAGCTCGGCAGTTGCCTCACATCAAGTTAACAAAAGCTGCGTATTTTTTAGTAACTGCGCTAGTTTAGTTATTGAGGCTACTTTTTACCTATTGTTCTTTGGCGGCCTTCGCTTAAAGTTGTATACGGCGCCTTACTATAATTTATTATCTTGCTAGTAATAATATACTGTCTTGGTTGTTAGCTCAATCTACGTTTTAATATTAATGTCCGGATATTCCAAACAACAGGATAACATAAGTCTTTTGTTTGCTAAACACTTTATGCTAATATTATATAGATAGGTAGACCGTACCATCTAAGGCTCTCTGATGCAAATCGCAGCGAGGGAAAACTTCTTTCTCAGTAGGTTATATAGTAAGTCGACTAAAACATTCCAAACATTTAGTTTCAGACATATCTATATTTTGCGGTAATTATATATATTATAGTAATCGGCAACTGCACCTCTATGGATGCTGGAACGAGAAGCGACTAGTTACTATGAGCCGCTTAAGCCCCCCAGGAAAGAAGCATGAAAAACAACGCTAGGCAAATCAAACTGAGACGGATATCTCAGGGACGAAATTGACTTCGG